>NC_061122.1:47284833-47332785 GCF_002878395.1 Capsicum annuum
ATCTTTATTCCGCCTTATAAAATGGCTCCAACTGAGCTTAAGGAACTAAAAATATAGTTAAAAGATCTCTTAGATAAGGGTTTCATTAGGACTAGTGTTTCTTTATGGAGCACTTAAGTCCTTTTCATGCGTAAGAAAGAGGGCTCTCTCAGAATGTGCATCGACTACCATTAGTTGAATAAAGTCACAATTAAGAATAAGTATCCTCTCCCAAGAATTGGTGACTTGTTCGACCAACTTTAGGATGCCATTTATTTCTCTAAGATAGACCTTAGATCTTGATATCATTAGCTTAGAGTCAGAGAATATGACATTTTGAAGTTAGCTTTCAGAACTCGATATGGTCACTTCAAATTTCTGGTTATGTCTTTTGGACTAACAAATGCTCCTGCAACTTTTATGGACTTAATGAATAGGTTGTTCAAATAGTATTTGGACATGTTCATTACAATCTTCATTATTGATATCCTTGTTTACTCCCGTACTGAAAATAATCATGCAGACCATTTGAGAATTATGTAGCAAAGCCTTAAAGATTATCAGTTATTCGCTAAGTTTTGTAAGTGCAAATTTTGGTTAAGATCAGTTGCTTTCCTTGATCATATAGTTTCTAGTGATGGCATCCGACTTGTCCCTCAAAAGACCAAAGTAGTGAGAAACTATCCTGGACCCATTCTTCCATCAGATATCAAGAATTTCTTAGGTTTAGATGACTATTATAGATGATTCATTGAAAGGTTTTATTCTATTACTTTCCCCATGTCTAGACTAACCCAGAAGAAGGTCAAATTTTAGTGGTTAAATTCTTATTAGAAGAGTTTTTAAGAGTTAAAGACTCGACTTATTTTTGCCCCAGTCTTGACTTTGTTAGATGGTTCAGATGGATTTATAGTATACTATGATACTTCTAGAGTTGGCCTTGGTTGTGTACTAATGCAGAGAGGTAAGGTAATAACATATTCCTTAAGAAAAATTAAACCCAATGAGAAGAATTACCCAACCCATGATCTTGAGTTGACATCCGTGGTTTTTGCCTTATGAATTTGGAGGTATTATCTTTTTGTGGTTCATGTCGATGTGTTCACGGATCACAAAAGTTTACATTATGTGTTCATGCAGAAAGACCTAAATCTTTGTCATAGAAGGTGGCTTGAATTATTGAAAGATTATGACATGAGTATGTTGTATCATATGGGAAAGGCCAATGTAGTGACGTATACCCTTAGTAGATTGTATATGGGTAGTATTGCTCATATTGAGAAGGATAAGAAGGAATTAGTCCCTGAGATACATCAGTTTGCTAAGTTAGATGTTTGGTTAGTTAATTCAGTTGAAGGTAGTATATTTGTTCAGAATGGTTTGGAGTCTTCTTAGGTTGCCAAAGTGAAAGAGAAACAAGATAGGGATCTTAGTTTGGTTAAGTTGAAAGAGGCAGTTAAAGATCAAAAGGTAGAGGTTTCCTCCCAAGGGAGAGATGATGCGCTTCATTATCAGGGCAGATTTTGTGGTCCATGTGTTGATGGTTTGAGATAGCGAATCTTAGAAAAGTGCATAGTGCATGATATTCTATTCATCTAGGAGCCACTAAGATGTACCATGATTTACAAGAAATCTATTGGTAGAATAGTATGAAGAATGCTATTGAGAGTTTATGGCTAAGTGTTCAAACTGTTATCAAGTTAAGGTTGAGCACCGAAGGCCTAGTGGTATACTTCAAGATTTCAGTATACCCACGTGGAAGTGGGAGGTGGTGAACATGGATTTTGTTACAGGATTGCATCATATGCACCGCCAACATGATTCAATATGGGTAATTGTAGATAGAATAACCGAGTCAGCCCTTTTCGTTCTAGTTCATACTTTGTATTCAACTGAGGATTATGCTAGACTCTATCTCAGAGATTTGGTTAAGTTTCTTGGGATTTTTTTGTTTATTAACTCAGATAGAGGTACTTAGTTTACATTTTACTTTTGGAAAACTTTTTAGAAGGGTCTCGAAACCCAAGTTCATCTTAGGATAAATTTTCATCCGCTGACAGATGGTCAAGCACAGAGGTTATATGCTCTTGCTACTTGAGAGGAATAGGTTATATGCTCTTGCTACTTGGCAGGAATCTGAGGCATCACCTGAGGTTGTGACTGGTACATTATAACTCTTTCCTTGTGACGTGTATTGGTTGCTTGATCTGGGGCCCACTTTTTCTTATGTGACCCTATATGTGGTTGTGTTTTGTTTTTGATCTAGAGGTTATTTTAGATCCTTTTTCTATTTCTACCCTGGTAAGTGACTCTGTGATTGCTAGAAGGGTCTATGGGGTTGTGTAGTATATGTTGGTAGTAGGTAGACCTTGGTAGATCTGTTTGAACTGGATATGATGGGTTTTGATGTTATTCTGGGGATGAATTAATTATACTTTGGGATTGTCAAACTCGTAAGGTTGTTTTTAGGTTCCTTGGTGAATCGGTTAGAGAGTGGGAGGGTGGTTCCCTAGATCCTAGGGAGAGGTTTATTTCCTATCTTAGAAATCAAAGGTTAATCTCCAAAGGATATCTCTACGATTTAGTATGGGTTAAAGATTCTAACTTCGAAGGTCCTTCTTTTCATTTGGTTCCAGTGGTGAATGAGTTTCCTGAGGTCTTTTGAATGACCTTCTTGGTATTCTTCCAGATAGGGAGATCAAGTTTGGTATTTATTTTATTTCGGACACTCGTCCAATATCTATTCCTCCTTATAGAATGGCTCCGACTGAGTTTAGAGAACTCAAGGAGCAACTTAAGGATCTTCTATATAAGGGTTTCATCCATCCTAGTATTTCCCCATGGGGTGCCCCAATTTTCTTTGTGCAAAAGAAGGATTGTTCCATTCAGATGTGCATTGACTATCGACAATTGAATAAAGTAATGATTAAGAACAAGTATCCTCTTCCAAGAATAGATGACTTGTTTGATCAGTTGTAAGGTACCAAATTCTTTTCTAAGATGGATCTTTGGTCAGGGTATCATCAATTTAATATTAGGGAAGTGGATATCCCTAAGAAAACTTTTTGTACTTGGTATGGGCACTTTGAGTTCTTGGCTATGTCATTTGATTTGATTAATTCCCCGACGACATTTATGGATTTGATGAGCAGGGTTTTCAGGCAGTTTCTAGATCTTTTTGTCATTGTGTTTATTGCTAATCACCTTTGGGTTGTGTTGAAGACCTTGAAAGAGCAACAATTGTATGCCAAGTTCTCCAAGTGTGAGTTTTGGTTAAATATTGTGACTTTTTTGGGTCATATTATTTATAGTGAAGGGATCATGGTGGATCCACAAAAGGTTGCTATAGTGAAGGGGTGGCCTAGACCCATGATTCCATCCGACATTCGGAGCTTCTTGGATTTGGCTGGGTATTATAAGCAGTTTTTGAAAAGTTTCTCGATAGTTGTTGCCCCTTTGACTAAGTTAACTCAGAAGAAGGTAAATTTTTCATTGTTGGATGCTTGTAAGGGGATCTTCGAGAAGCTAAAGAATAAGCTAACATCGGCTTCGATTCTAACATTGCTTGAAGGTAATGAGGGATTTGTGGTTTATTATGATGCATCCTGGGTGGGACTTAGTTGCGTTTTGATATAGTAAGGGAAGGTTATTGCCTATGCTTCCAGGCAGTTGAAGGTGCATAAGAGAAATTATACTACTCATGATTTGGAGCTTTTAGAGCTGGTTTTTGCTTTGAAATTTTGGTGGCATTATGTATATGGAGCGGACGTGGAGATTTTTTTTGATTACAAGAGTATATAGTATATGTTCACTCAAAAGGAGCAAAATGTAAGACCCCGTAAGATCCTAAGCTCATTTCAGCCCACTCTTGCATGTAAAAGGGGTCCAAGACTTAGAATATTTTACTAAGTGTTTGGAATTAGTCATTTCTAAAGCCCCCAAACTTCGATGAATTTATTCTCGACTTTTCCAATATCGGAAACTTAGTTTTTAAGTTGATTCATGATTGGGGGAAGTCAACAACACATCTCGGGTGAGTAATTTTTGGACAAGCGTAAGGGCGTGTTTGAACTTCCAAAATAGCATCACAGAGCGGTTAGCCCACGGCGCCCTTCCCCTTCCGGTGCTGGGGGAGCCCGCGATGGAGCCTGCGGTACCCTCTCCAGAGCGAGACTCCAGAGCCCACAATGCCCTGTACAGTATGGTTCATGTATTTTCTTCAATTTTATTCTGCATTTTAAGGGCAAATGGGTCATTTTCTCTTCACCCAATAGGTCCATAACGCAGGATTAAAGTCCCAAATAGCATATTTACTCATCTTTTTCACAAATTCTCTCAAGAACAAAGCCCTAGTTTCTTCAAGTCCAAGTTCAAGTTCCAAGCAATCACCAACAACCCTCATGAATTCAAATACTAAGGTATGTTAAGTGTTCATACTTGGAGTCCAAGAACCTTTTTCAAAGCTTGAGTAATGAGTTTGCTTGATTTTACATCATATTATGTCCATCTATGTGTTGTAATTTAAGTGTCAAGTTATGAATATATGAAATTCATGTGAAATAAACTAATATGTATGTTAGTCAATGTAAGTATCTTGTTGAATCCCTAAATCATGAATTAATTATTGAAGTCATGATATGCTAGCATGATAATCATTCCTATGTACAAGGTTATGCCTTCAAGTGTTTGATAAAATGATTAAATGAATGAAAAGTTGAATTGTGACTATTTGATATGGTTTAAAGATTTTGCTAGAGTCCTATTATTAATGATATCGAGTCCCAGGGGTTATGATACCCAAAATTTAGCTGCTTACCTAGTCTACAGTAGTCATAGAAAGGTCCCAATCGAATCATGAGCACTAGTACTCAGTCAGCTAACATGATCAATGTGAACTCAGTCAAGCTTAGCCTAGTTTTTTGATCAGTGTCGGTTTAGTTGGGAGTAGGATTCAGTACCGAGCGAACCCAGGGATGGGGGCATTCCTTCCGGCTTAGGGTGTGACCCTTAGTAGTAATCCATGAGTTATAGAACTACATAGCCAGCGTAGGTTAATATGTCTTCCTGCCAGTTTAGGGTTGACATACATATTTAAATCCCATGAGTCTTCCTGCCAGATTAGGGTTGCCCCAGCCATTGTTAGTAACCCATGGCATGGTAATAGCACCTTTCCAACTGGGTTTACAGGTTAGACCCCAATCCATCTGTATTGGGGCATGTCGGTTAGATAAAAACTCCCACAATTTTTGTTTCATTACTCAGTTTAGACTTTAGTTTAGACTTGCTTGAAAACAATATATAGTTGCCAGTTATTTAGCTATCAGGTTTCAGTAGCTCACTTTACTGAGTACTTAAGTACTTGCTTTATGCGTGGTCATGCACTCTTAGTCTTAATCGTTTTTATGCGTTTACACTCTGTATCTCAGGCTATACATTCAGTTATTTAACACTTATGAACATGAACCCATGCATATCAACTTTCCACATTTAGCATATCACTATATTCAAACGTACTGACCGCATACTTATTTTCTAGCGCTATGATATTTTATATTATAGGTTCAGATGCTCGAATCCTCAATCGTCCTTAGATCTTCCATCGCATAAGCAGCAGCCATAGTGAGTCCTCTTACTTTAAGGACGAGTCTTCTTACATTTGGCTATGTCAATAGTTCAGATAGTTAGTCAATTTGAGTTAGTTGGGGGCTTGTCCCATCAACTCCATCGTCAGACAGTTTAGAGGCTTTTAGATTAGTACAGGCAGTTAGTCAGTTTTTAGTTGTGATTATCAGATGTTTTAGCAGTACTGTCAATTTTTTTAATATGTTTTAACCCATTATTTGGTATTATTTCAGTTGTTAAAACCTTTTGGCATATCAGTTGAAATTCCGCATATGTTGTTTATTAGTTTTACTTAGTGCTCACAGCAGGTACCAACTCATGGGTTAGCTTGTGGTCTCATGGGACCATAAGCACCGTGTGGCATCTTGGGTGTACTCTAAGGGCATTACAAACTTGGTATCAAAGCCTAAGGTTTTAAAGTGTCCTAGAGAGTCTAAAATCCGCGTTGAGTAGAGTCTTATGTATGGGTGTGTAGCGTACCACACTTATGGCTAAGAGGATACTAGACATTTAGGAAAAATTCCCCTTATTTCAGTATTTATAACGTGGAATGAGCAGGAGCTCAAGTTAAACTCTCTATCTAATTCAACATTTCCTTTCCATTTACAGAATATGCATTCCATAAAGACTAATGGAACAAGAACCAGAAACTAGCCAACACCTCCGCCCATTCAGGAAGATCCCCTGAATGAGCATGTTTCTCATACAGAGTTCAGAGTTGCATTTACCACTGTATATCACTCCATAGCATCCTAAAATATGTGGCCAGCTATTGTTCAGGCTAACCCAGTGGCCAATACCGCCATAGCCAGGATTCGAGACTTCACTCGAATGAATCCTCCTTTATTTTTGGGATCTCTATCTAAAGAGGATCTACAAGAATTCTTAGACATGGTGCAGAAGGTAACAATTATTATGAGGGTGGATTCTAGTAAGAGTGTTGAACTAGCTGCTTACCAGCTATAAGATATAGCTCATACATTATTTAAGTAGTGGAAAGGGGATAGGGGCGCAGAGGATGCACCAATATAATGGGAGGAATTTGCTACTACTTTCGTAGATATATTCTTCCTGTTGGAGTTGAGGAAGGCTAAGGTGTTAGATTTCATTAATTTGAAATAGGGCAACATGAGTGTGTAAGAGTATCCCTCAAGTTTACTCAGTTATCCAGGTGTGCTCCTCACGTGGTAGCTGATAACAGGTTCAGGATGAACAAGTTTGTGTCTGGGGTATCTGATAGTATGGTCAAGGAACGTAGGACCGCGATGTTGATAAAAAAGATGAACTTGGCAAGGTTGATGGTTCATGCACAATAGATAGAGAAGGAGAAAGTTAAGGAAAGAGAGAGAGAGAACAAGTGGGCTAGAATAGGTAGCCTTAATTTCACTCAACCAAAGTCAAAAGATGGTAACCGTTCTCAATTCTGCCTAAAATCCTCAGTTATCGATCCATCTTTAGCTAGTGCACCCATGCCCAAATTCAGGAATGACTAAGAGGATAGGCTGCCAGGCTTTAAGTCTTAGGGTAGTGTGAACAATACTCGAATGAATCATCTCTGCTAGAAATATGGTAGGAACTATTAGGGTATTTGCAGAGCTGGCAGTGATGTATGCTTTGGGTGTGGTAATCTAGGTGATGGAATCAAAGAATGCCCACAAGAAGGTCCACATAGTTAGCATAACCGCCCCCAGCTTAGTCCGGTCGCCTATCTCATCAGGGTGCTGCTTCTAGTGGCACGATGGGAAGTACCCAAATAGGCTCTATGCACTTCAGTCCCGCTAAGATCAGGAAAGTTCCCCTGATGTGGTTACTGGTATGTTGCAAGTCTTTCGTTTACGTGTTTATACTTTGCTTGACTCTGGAGTTTTTCTTTCTTTTAAAACCCCCTATATAGCGGACAACTTCAGAGTTAGTCTTAAAGCTTTAACGGAGCCTTTCTCAGTATATACCCCAGTAGGTGTCTATTATCTAGGCAGGTATACAAGAACTATCTAGTCACGATATTCCAGAAAGTCACTTTAGTTTATCTTGTGGAGTTAGATATGACTGATTTTGATGTCATTCTCGACATGGATTGGCTCTATTCATGCTATGCTTTAGTTCATTGTAGAAACAGAGTTGTTCATTTTCAGTTTTCGAATGAACCAATCCTTGAGAGGAGGGGTAGTACCACATCGCCTAGGGGTCAGCTTGTTACATACCTTAGAGAGATAAAAATAATATCCTAGGGTTGTGTCTATCATCCTGTGCAAGTCAAAGATTCTAGCTTCAAAACTCCCAATCTTGAGTCAGTTTTAGTAGCAAGAGAACTTCTAGACGTGTTCATTGAAGATCTTCCCAGTGTTCCTCCCAAAAGGGAACTTAACTTTGAAATAGACCTTTTTCCAGATACTCGACCTATTTCTATGCCACCATACAGAATGGCTTCAGCTAAACTCAAGGATTTGAAAGAACAATTAAAAGATCTCCTAGATAAGGTATTCATCAGGCTCAACATTTCCCTGTAGGGTGCACTAGTCCTATTCATGAATAAAAAGACGGTTCTCTTAGAATATGCATTGACTACCTTCAATTAAACAAATTCACGATCAATAATAAATACCCACTTCCTAGAATCGATGACTTGTTCGACAAACTTCAGGGTGCCAATTACTTTTCTAAGATAGACCTCAGATCCGACTATCATCAACTCAGAGTAAGAGAATGTGACATTTTGAAAATAGTTTCCAAACTCGATATCACTTTGAGTTTTTAGTCATGTCCTTTGGTCTCACAAATGCCCCAGCAGCCTTTACCGACTTGATGAACTGAGTGTTTAAGTAGTACTTGTACATGTTAGTTATAGTCTTCATCGATGACATTCTTGTCTATTTTCATAATGAAAAAAATCATGCAGACCACCTCATAATAGTATTACGGACTATTAGAGCCCATCAGTTGTTCTCCAAATTCAGCAAGTGTGAATTTTGGCTAGGGGCAGTAGCTTTTTTTGGTCACATTATTTTCGTTGATGGTATTAGAGTTGATACTCAAAAGACTGAAGCAGTAAGAAACTATCCTAGACCCATCTCTCTATTAGATATAGGAGTTTCTTAGGTTTGGCTGGCTATTACCAATGGTTTGTTGAAGGGTTTTTGTCTATTGCATCCCCCATGTCCAGATTAACTCAAAAGAAATTTAAGTTCCAATGGTCAGATTATTTTGAGAAGAGTTTTTAGGAGTTAAAGACTCGGCTTATCTCAGCTGTAGTTTTGACCTTGCCAGATAGTTCAGATGGGTTTGTTATTTATTGTGATGCTTCTAGAGTGGGTTTGGGTTGTGTTTTGATACAGAGAGGTAAGGTCTTAACTTATTCCTCTAGAAAACTTATACCCTATGGAAATAATTACCCTACCCATGATCTTGAGCTAGAAGCCGTTGTGTTTGCCTTAAAGATTTGGAGGCACTATTTGTATGGGGTGCATGTTGATATGTTCACAGATCACAAAAGCTTGCAGTATGTGTTTTCGTAGAAAGATTTAAATCTCCGTCAGAAAAGATGATTAGAGGTGTTAAAAGATTATGACTTAAGTATTTTATATCACCGAGAAAGGCCAATGTAATGGCAGAAACCCTAAGTAGATTATCTATAGGTAGTGGTTCTCATATTGAGAAGGATAAGAAAAATTTAGTTAGGAAAGTTCATTAGCTTGCCAGATCAGGTGTCTACTTGGTTGATTCAACTGAGGGTAATGTTTGGGTGCAGAATAGTTTGGAATCTTCTTTGGTTTCCGAAGAGAAAAAAAAGCAAGATAGGGATCCCAGTCTAGTTAAGTTGAAGGAGTCAATCAGAGATAAAAAAAAATAGAGGATTTCTCCTAAAGGGTGATGGTGTGTTGCATTGCCATGGTAGGCTGTGTAATCCATATGTAGATGAGTTGAGACAGAGGATTCTTGCAGAAGCTCATGGTGCGCGTTACTCTATTCACCCAGGTGCCACTAAGATATACCTCAATATGTGGGAAATCTATTGGTAGAGTGATATGAAGAAGGATTTTATGGAGTTTGTAGCCAGGTGATCTATTTGTTCGAAGGTTAAGGTTAAGTACCAAAAGCCTAGTAGTTATATGCAGGAGTTCAGTATCCCCACTTGGAAGTGGAAAGAAGTAAACATAGACTTTGTGATGGGTTTGCCTCGTACTCATCGTCGGCATGACTTGATCTGGGTTATTGTGGATATAATGACCAAATCATCCCATTTTTTGCCAGTCCATACCTCTTATTCAGCTGAGGATTATCCTAAGCTCTACCATAGAGAGTTTTTTAGGTTGCATGTAGTCCTGTTGTCCATAATTTCAGATAGAGGTACTTAGTTTACCTCTTCTTTTTGGAAGGCTTTCCAGAAGGGTCTTGGTACCCAAGTTCTTCTCAGTACAACTTTTTATCCTCAGACATATGGTCAGGTAGAGAGGACCATTCAGACCTTGGAAGACATATTGAGGGCTTGTTTTATCTACTTTAAGGGTAGTTGGGATAATCACTTTCCATTGATTGAGTTTGCTTATAATAATAGTTATCACTGCAGTATTCAGATGGCCCCATTTGAAGCTTTATATGGGAGGAGATATAGATCTCTAATTTGTTGGTTTGAGGTAGGTGAGACTGCTTTCATAGGGCCTGAGTTAGTATATAATACATTGGAGAAAGTTCAGTTGATCAGAGAGTGGCTTAAGACATCCCAAAGCCAACTGAAATCTTATACGGATGTGAGGAGAAAAGATTTCGAGTTTGAGATTATGGATTTTATATATCAGAAGATATCTCCCATAAAGGGAGTAAAGAGGTTTGGCAAGAAAGGGAAACTGAGTCCCCGATATGTTGGCCCTTACATGATCTTGAGTCGCTATGGGAAAGTATCCTATGAGCTTGTGTTGCCTAAAGATTTGGTACCAGTGAACCCAGTGTTTCATGTTTCCTTCTTAAAGAACTGTGTTGGTGATCCAGCTGTAGTTGTTCCTTTAGAAAACATAGATGTTCAAAATAGCCTTTCCTACGAGGAAATTCCAGTCGAGATCCTTGATCGCCAGATTCGGAGAATAAGGAACATGACAGTTTCCTTGGTCAAAGTTCTTTGACAGAACCAGTCTATTGAGGGAGCCACTTGGGAAGTAGAAACATATATGCGAACCAGTATCCTCATGTTTTCTCTGAAACTCAGACTTAGTTTAAGGTAACAACTTTTCATAGATTTTCTTTTCTATATTCAGTGCCAGCTCATATCATTCTCATGACGCTCCAGCATTCACAAAATCAGTTCAGTCATGCATTATATTTCAGACTCAGTTATGCAACCTTATTTTCAGCATGTATATTCAGCATGTAACCTTTATTCCTCAGTGCTCCTAGCTTAACCAGCCTCATTCCAAGATGAATGTTCCCAAGGGGGAGATATTGTAAGACCCCATAAAATCCTAAGCTTATTTCAGCCCACTCTTGAATGTAAAAGGGGTCCAAGACTTAGAATATTTTACTAAGTGTTAGGACTTAGTCCTTTCTAAAGCCATCAAACTTTGATGAATTTATTCTTGACCTTCCTGACACCAGAAAGTTAGTTTTTAAACTGATTCATGATTGGGGAAGTCAGTAGTAAGTATCAGGTGATTTTCAAAATTTTTGAACAACCGTAAAGGCGTGTTTGCACTTCCAAAACAGCAGCACATGGCAATTAACCTGCAGCACCCTGTCCAGTCTGGTCCTGGGGGAGCCCACGATATAGCCCACTGTGCCCTCTCCAGAGTGGTGCCCTGCCCAGTTCAGTTCGCAAATTTTTAGTATTGTTCCACATTTTTAAGGGAAAATGGGTCACTTTCCCTTCACCTAATAGGTCCATAAAATAGGATTAAAGCCCCAAATAGCATATTTACTCATGTTTTTAACAAATTCTCTCAAGAACAAAGCCCTAGTTTCTTTAATTCCAAGTTCAAGTTCCAAGCGATTGCCAACAACCCTCGTGAATTCAACTGCTAAGGTATGTTAAGTGTTCATCCTTGGATTCCTTCCAACCCTAAGAGTCCAAGAACCTTTTTCATAGCTTGAGTTATTAGTTTGTTTGATTTTACATCATATAATGTCCATGTATATGTTGTAATTTGAGTGTCAAGTTATCAATATATGAAATTCATGTGAAATAAACTAATGTGTCTGTTGGTTGATGTAAGTATCATGTTGAATCCCTAAATCGTGAATTAATTATTGAAGTCATGATATGATAGAATGATAATCATTCCCATGTACAAGGTTATGCCTTCCAAGTGTTTGATAAAATGACTAAATGAGTGAAAAGTTGAATTATGACTGTTTGTTATGCTTTAAAGATTGTGGTAGAGTCCTATTATTAATAATATCGATTCCTAGGGGTTATAATACTCAAAATTTAACTGCTTACCTAGCCTACAGTAGTCATAGAAAGGTACCAGTCGAATCATAAGCAGTAGTACTCAGTCAGCTAATATGATCAATGTGAAATTAGTCAAGCTTAGCCTAGTCTAGTGATCATTGTTGATTTAGTTGGGAGTAGGATTCAGCACCGAGCGAACCCAGGGATGGGGGCAATCCTTCCAGTTTAGGGTGTGACCCTTAGTAGCAATCCCTGAGTTATAGAACTATGTAGCCAGTGTAGGTTAATATGTCTTCTTGCCAGTCTATGGTTGATATACATATTTACATCCCATGAGTCTTCCTGCCAGATTAGAGTTGACCCAACCATTGTTAGTAACTCATGGCACGGTACTAGCACCCTTTCAACTGGGTTACAGGTTGGACCCCAATCAGTCTATATTGGGGTATGTCGGTTAGATGAAAACTCCCACAGTTTTAGTTTCAGTACTCAGTTTAGAATTCAGTTCAGTCTTGCTTGGCCATAGTATATAGTTACTAGTTATTTAGCTATCAGGTTTCAGTAGCTCAGTTTACTGACTACTTCAGTACTTTCTTTATGCATGGTCAATCATTCTTAGTCTTTATAGTTTTCATGTATTTACACTTAATATCTCATGCTATACAATCAGTTATTTAACACTTATGAACATGAACCCGTTCATATCAGCCTGCCCCATTTACCATACCTGTATATTTAAATGTACTGACCGCATACTCATTTTCTTGCGCTATGATGTTATCTATCATAGGTTTAGATGCTCGAATCCCCGATCATCCTTAGATCTTCCATCGCATTAGCAGCAGTAACTGTGGTGAGTCTTCTTCCTTTGAGGATGAGTCTTCTTACATTCAGCATGTCAGTAGTTCAGATAGTTAGTCAGTCGGAGTTAGTTGGGGGCTTATCCCATCAACTCCATCGTTAGATTGATTAGAGGCTTTCAGATTAGTACAGATAGTTGGTCAATTTTCAATTATGATAATCAGATGTTTTTTCAGTACTGTCAGTTCAATTTCAAATGTTTTAACCCATTATTTGGTATTATTTTAGTTGTTAAAACCTTGTGGCATCTCAATTGAAATTCCATATATGTTGTTTATTAGTTTTACTTAGTGCTCACAACAGGTATCAGCTCATGGGTTTTTTGTGGTCTCATGAGACCGTAAGCACCATGTGGCATCTAGGGTGTACTCTTAGGGCGTTACTCTAAATGTCATACAGAGAAGATAGTTGGAGCTTCTCAAGGATTATGATATGCGTCTTTACTATTATCGAGGTAAGGCTAATATTGTTGCTTATACTCTTAGCAGGTTATCCATGGAGAGTTTAGATCATGTGGATAAGGAGAAACAAGAATTAGTGAAGGATATTTATCGCTTGGCTAATCTTGGGGTCCATCTTTTAGACTCCATAGATGGTGGTATGGCAGTATAGGAAGAGGTTTGGTCATCTCATGGCACAGAGATCAAGGAGAAGCAGATGCTAGATCCTATCTTAGTGAAGATTAAGGGTGATGCTGGTAGGAAAAAGGTAATGGTATTTAAGATCAGCAGTAATGGTACCTTGAGGTACCAAAGGAGGTTATGTGTTCCTGATGTCGATGGTTTACAACAAAGGGATTTGGATGAGGCACATGGGTCACTCTATGTTGTATATCTCGGTTCAATTAAGATGTATCATGATCTCAAGGAGATGTATTGGTGGAATGGTATGAAAAGGGATGTGGATAATTTTATGGCCAAATGCATGGTGTTCCAGTAGGTGAAAGTTGAGCACATGTGGCCTGGTGGTTTGTATCAGGAAATTAAATTGCTCGAATAAAAATGAGAGGTAATCAATATGGATTTCGTTACTGACCTTCCTCGATCTTGGGATCAATTTGATTCAATTTGGGTTATTGTGCATAGGATGACAAAGTCGGCTCACCTTTTTCCAGTGAGGACTAACTTTTTGCTTGAGGATTATGCATAGTTGTGTCTTTCAGAGATTTTAAAGCTGCACGGGGTACCTATTTTGATTATATCTGATCGTGGTGAGCAATTTTCATCTCATTTTTAACAGTCTTTTCAGAAGGGTTTGGGGACTTAGGTGAATTTAAGTACTGGTTTTCATCCACAGATGGATGGGCAAGCATAGAGGATTATTTAGACATTGGACGATATGCTCGGGCATGTGTGATTGATTATGTTGGAAATTAGGTTTAGCATCTATCTTTGGTAGAATTTGCTTACAATAATAGCTATCATTCTAGTATTGGAATGGTGCCTTTTGAGGAATTGTATGGTAGGAGCTGTATATCTAATATTGGGTGGTTTGAGGTTGGTAAGGTGGATATGTTTGGTCCAAATTTGGTTTATCAATCTATGGAAAAGGTGAAGGTGATTTGGGATAGGCTTAATGCTGCCCAAAGTCGCCAAAAGTCCTATGCAGATGTAAGGCATAGAGACTTGGAATTTGAGGTTAGGGATAGGGTGTTCCTAAGGGTATTTCCCATGAAGAAAGTGATACGTTTCAGTAAAAATAGGAAGCTTAGTCCTCGGCATATTGGTCCTTATATGGTTTTGTGGAGGGTTGGTAACATGCGTATGAATTAGAGTTGCCTTATAGCTTGAGCTCTATTCATCTTGTATTTTATGTCTCCATATTGAGGAAGTGTCTTAGTGATCCTTCTTTGGTTGTTCCTTTGGAAGGATTGGGTATCTCGAATTCTTCAGATTATGAAGAGGTCTTACTTGAGATACTGAATTGGCAAGCTCGTAGGTTATGGACCAAGGATATGACCTCAATTAAGGTTCTATGGCGTAACCACAAGGTGGAAGAGGCTACATGGAAAGCGTAAGCGGACATAAAGTCAAAATATCCATATTTTTTCTGCTTTGGATATTCGTGTGGAAGGTATGTGTTCTTGAACATATCTTTATTTTTTGAGTTTGTAAAGAAAAGGTTGATTTCCTTGTATCTTTATTTTCTGAATTTCTTAAAGGATGGATCGATATTTGATAATGAAAATGAATCATTCTTGTGGTTGAACTATCTTTTTCATCATTTAGGGATAAATATTCCTAGTGAGGGAGACTAAACACCCTGGGTTTTGGACCCTTAGAAAATTTCCTAGATTTCTAGTTTCTGGACCAAGTATGACTTGTGGGTACTAATCATACTCTGGGGTATGATTGGTATGTATTGGTCGTATTCTGACCAGTGTTGGTTGGTATGGATTGGTCTCTAGATTTGGTATGACTTTGGTGGTACAATTCGTATGGTAGGGTACGAGTCATCCCATGAACTCGTATGGTGAATAGTGTGCAAACCTCTTTTGATTTTATTTTTCCAGGGGTACGGGACAAGGGTATTATTCGTATGCTTCGGTAAGACTTGGTTTGGGTAAGTCGTATATTGGACAATATTGGGTCTAAGGGGGAGGCTCAGGGTACGAGTTGTGGGTACTAGTCATAAGTAAGGGTACGACTGGTATGGTGAGTCGTACCCATATGATGGGATTTTTATGTAGTTTAAGTGGGATAATATGGATATTTCCCTACTTAACCTATTAGGTCCCCACAATTTCTAACCCACCTGGGAGGTTATTTATACTATTATTCTATCATCAAACACTTAGAAACTCTCTAAAACACTCTATAATTCTCTCTAAGGCTTTTGGGTAAAGGAAGGCTAGGGTTTCATCTTAAGGAGAAATTCGGGACTTGTTTGGGTGATTTTTTCTCATCTTACATTCAATCTAAGGCAAGATACTCCTCCTCATTATTAGTTCCAACTAAAGGCATTTTATCCAATGTTTTCATGGCATGATTATTGTATGGTTTTGGGGTTTTCAAATATATGTTGGGGTTTTGGCATTAAATGCTTGGTTATGGTTTTCCTATGTTTTAATTATATTTTTTACATTCTTTAATGGTGGTTTGGATAATTGGTTGCATGAGAATGGTTAATTGATAATTAGATTTGGTTTTGGAAATACTATGCCCCCAACATGTTTGATAAAATGCCCATGAGAATGCTTTTACTATATTGTTGGACTTTTAATGGAACTATTGCATGGTATGGTTTGGTAATGGAACCCTAAATGGTATAAATGGTTTTGGAATGGTTAAATGGTAAGGTTTTGGTGATCATGGTTGGTTAACTAAACTTTTTTATGGGGTACATGGGATTCCTCCAAGAAAGTTTAGTAATGGAACACTTGGGGGTACATAGAACTCCTCCAAGAAAACTTAATGATGAAACACTTAAAGGGGTACACGGGGTTCCCCCAAGTTAACTGGATAATGTAAACTATGGGTACATGGGAATCCCTATAAATAAAAAGGTTGACTAAGGACATTGTTTTCAAACTATAGTCGGTATGACTAAACCACTACTCATAGCCTTGGTTAATAATAATGGTATATTGGTTTAGTTGGATGGAAATAGTTTTAATTGGGCAATAATGGTGGGGTGTGATAGCTAACCATGGAGGTTCAAGTCCAATGAATGAGCAACGAAAACTCATGTTTACCGACATGAGGGGATGGTCATAACGACCTTATATGATACTACGAGGTATATGGGAATCCTCTAACTACAACGTACATATGTATCATGGAGAGCGAAGGGTACTTGGTAATCCCCTACTCTTATGATATCTCCAGTTCGTGTGGCTATTCACATCGAAGCCCGTTCAGGGGGTTACACTGGACCCATATAGCCCGTGGGTGGTTTTAGGATGGCTAATCTACATAACCTAGGTTAATGGTTATAAATGCATGCTAAACTCGATTCCCTTTCCAGGCATAATTATATATATATATATATATATATGCATTATGTATGGTTTTTATGTATATGGTTTGTTCACTTGGTTTTAGTAGATGAAATTATTTTATCCTTACCCTGAGTTTCTTGCTAGGGTTCACCGGCTAACCTATTTTCAGGTGGCTGTATCCCTACGCGGTGTAGGAACCAACCATTCTACTCCTTCTGCTTAGTGTTTTGCTTCGGGATCAAATTTTGGGATTGAATTAGTTAGCTTCCATATTTTCAAAGGCTCTATTTCTTTCATGGATGTTTTTACATACTCTGGTTTATTTATTGATATTGATTTTGGCTATGGTTGGGGGCATGTCCTAACCTGATTTTGGTTTTCTTTTGGTTAGAGGCTTTCATGGAACTAATATGGGTTGGTATGGGCGGGGTTGGTATTAGTGTCAACCTTAGTATTGGCATTGGTTTTGGGGATGATACTGGTGGACTAAAATTCTCACTGTTCCATCCTTTTACATTATGTTATAGAACTTGGTTTGGTTTTTGTTTGATTTTTGATTTATTGTTTGGTTTGGTTATCGGATGGGTTCAGACGGTTGGACTGGTTAGGTCGGTATTGGTTATAGACCTATTTTAGATTCTAGAATTGGATAATTATGCTATCTTGTTATATGCTCAAAATTTAGCTAACTCAGGACAGGCGACTGAAGGTTAGGTTGGGTCACAGAGGTGGTCTCTGGTCTTGATCGGACTTGGGATGCTCGTAATGATAAGGCCCTAGGTCGGGTCTTATCAGACGGCTAAAGGTTAGGTTGGCTAACAGGGGTGGTCTTTAGGCCTGGTTGGGCTTGGAATGTCCATTACGATAAGGCCTAGGTTCAGGTCGGGTCGGGTCACTATGCTTAAGTTGATCCCTCTCTATTTTGATGTTTTTCAATATTTATTTTAAGTGATCAATCTTATGTTTCGATTCACTATATAATGTCATAAGAAGATCCTATTTTCTTCAGATTCTCTAAGTCTTTCCAACATTTCAAACTTTACAACGCCTTGAAATTTTAATTTCTCAAATTCGGAAGGAATTCACTTAAAATAAGGGCATACACCGTTATCCTAGTATAACAATGATAAATTAGAAAATTTTATTATATAATGCACATAAATAATTTTTTATTAAGAAGCACAAATTATCAACCACACAGTTGTAAAGTTTCTGACCTGAATTTTTATCGGTTCATGATGTCTTCAAAATAGTGAAATTACCGCATTGACAAATATAAGTACTTTTGCTTGTTTGAGATGACAGAGACATTATATTTGTTGAAACAAAATGAGAAAGGGATGAATAAAGAAACATGGAGGAGTTCAAAGAGATCCCATTAATTTATATAGTAGGGCTAGCAAAAATGTGAACGTTGAAAACTTGTATTTTTTTACTGTTGAAAAATGATCATAGACCATATAAATGGTTTATCTTTTACATCAAAGGTGTTCTAAAGAATAATTATGCCATTTAAAATCGATCATTGAGGTTTATTGTAGACCCTTTTATTATGTGGCCTAAAAGGGTTGTAATTTTAAACAAGTTGCAGTTGGGGCTTCCTAAAATTGACAAAGTAAGAAGACATAAAAGAAATACTAAACGAAACAATTATTTTTTTGGTATATTTCTTACATTGTTGATTTCAAAACATGTAGAATAGATTATAAATATATTGACTTGTCGATTACTGATCATCGCAAAGGTCTATGATAGACTGGCTAAATATACAAACAAGTTAAAATTATGATAACAAAGAGAAATTAAATAAAATAAATTTGAATAGGTCAATTAACAACATCTAAACATTGTAAAAAGTAATTTAGATACATCAATTGTGACACCATATCATTTTTAAAAATTATCAAGTGATATTTAAGGCATGTTATAGTCCTAAATCACTAAGATGGGACTAAAAAGAGAAGAAATAAAATAAAATAAATAAACATTATCCATATAATGAAAAAAACTGAATATCATCACACGAGATTACATACTAATTGAACACGTGATCTAAGGAGTATAAGAAAGAGTGATTTTTGTGACTTGTGAGTGTTCATGGGACAAGTCATGTTTGAGAACAAGTAGTCCTTCTTAAAGCATACGTTTGTTCTGATTAATTGGTTGTTACAACAATTTCTCTTCCTTATACTCATTTGATTGAGTGTTCAATTATTTTGTACTCTCATAGAATGATATTTAGTTGTTTTTCATTGCTTTAATAATACATATTTATTTAATTTTATTTCTCTCATTTTTAGTCCTATCATACTTGTTATTAGAATTAGATAATTAATGCTAGATATATGGATATGTCATGCAAATATTACATCCTGGGTATGAAATAGACACAATGATCTATTTTATACCTACATATTATAGATCAATGTATGCATCTATACAAGAATATATAAATGATCGAGTCTTGACCAATTGAGTCTAGTGAAAAGTAAGATGGGATTAAAAAAGAGAGAAATAAAATAAATAAGCAACATCCAAGTAATGAAAAATAACTAAATATCATCATATGAAAGTACACAATAACTGGACACTTGATCAAATGAGTATAAGAAAGAGCAATGGTAGTAACAATAAATTACTCAGAACAAATGTATGCTTTGAGAAGGACTACTTGTTCTCCAAACACTACTTGTCCTATGAACACTCACAAGTCACAAGTTTCACTCTTCTTTATACTCATTAGATCATGTGTTCAATTATTTTTTAATCTCATGTGATGATACTTAGTTGTTTTGCATTGTTTGGATGATGTTTACTTATTTTATTTTATTTTATTTGTTTTCTTTTTAGTCTTATCTTAGTGATTTAGGACTATAGCATACCTTAAATATCGCTTGATCATGTTCAAAAGTAATATGATGTCACAATTGATGTATCTAAATAACTTTACAATGTTTGAATGGTGTTAATAGACCTACTTTAATTTTATTTTATTTAATTTTTCTTTTCTCAATCATAATTTTAACTTATCCATATATTCATCTAACCTATCATAGACCTTTGCAATGGTCATAAATCAACCTATTAATATATCTGTAATCTCGTTTACATTCTTTAAAATCAACAACGACATTAGTGTATAATATAAAAGATTTGTATTGGTTAGTATTTCTTGAATGTTTTCTTACTTTTATCGATTTTAGAAAATTTTGTTTAATTATTCATCCCTTTATTGGCATATGGGGAGTAGGTCTAAAATAAATATATAAGGTGTATGAAACACCATAGGAATGATCTTGCATCGATCAATTTATATAAAACTTAAAACAGAAACTGAAATGAAACAAATAAACCGTACTTGAACAAAATTGAACACAATATTTGAGAAAAAAATGGAAGATTTTATATTAAACAAGTTCATTGCTATTACATATATCTAGATAGGGAGAAAAACCAGCAAAAAAGACAAAAAATGAAGTTTTCATTTACAAAATCAAGCCACCATAAAATCTTCAAAAATGAACTCTAAGCAACAAAAAAATAAACTTCAGTACACTACACTACGGGAATTTTAGGGGGTGATGAGATCATCGGGGTTATTGAATCCTCTCTCCTATTGCCCAAAGAAAGCGGGCCATCTATCGAAGATCAATATTCAGACGTCGTTGATTAGTGAAAACACCCTAAAAGAGGAAGTCCAGATCATTTCTCATCTTCAACTGATCTTGATTGCGGGTGATTCGTATTCTGCACATGGGTCAGAGATTATAAAATCTTATTACCATTACTGTAGTAATTTTTATTCTTGCTGAGAAAAATGAAGTGAGTGTAAAATAGACCTCTAGCTTTCTTAAATAGACCAACAGAGAAATAAAGGGACCAATCATTGATTGATATGTATTGTAGGTAGAGGAGGGGGCATGTGAAAATAGAAAAAAAAAAGGCGCAACAGTCGAGTCAGTCAACTCATTTCAAATGGGCACCTTTTTCAATGTGCCATGATGACATTTCATTATTAAGTGTATTTAGAATAGGGTTTTGTTAATAGACTATAAGAAATTTTCATTATATATTATGTATTTAGGATTTATTATGTAGACCATGCATCAATTGATTATATATTTAATAACTAATAGAGGATATACAGTGTATAATCGATTCTTGAAATGATATATTACAAATAAATTATGACTGATAATACACAACACGTAAAGTGGATTATAACTGTACTTTATTACATTTGAAAGTAGAATAGTGACAGTGGCATACAGTTTGTCCAGTTCATTGAAAAAACAAAAAGAAGATATAATGCAAATCTTTTTGCACATGGAGCACTTGTTCCTTCTCTTGAGCCTGAAAGACTCCAACACGCCCATAACGTGTTTCACCCTTTACCTCCCTAGTTTGGGATTGAAATCGGGTGGAAGAACCTATATTGCTAGATACTCTCGCGCCATGCTCCATTTCAACTCTAGAGGTACTACACAAATAGGTTTTAAGAATGCAAGGAGGTATGATTCTTTTAAATATATGGGTGAAGAGTAGTCGTACATGCTATTACCATAATCATCTCCATGCTTCAATCGCAAGGCTGCCATCACATGAGGGTATGAAAATTTCATCAAGTCAATACTTTCTGCAAGAACATGACTTTTTTAATATATTGACTTTGGCAAAAGCCACAACCAATCATGGTAAATTTTTTGGTGCTTCCATTTATGTTTTTTACATAAAAGGTGTCACCCTCAATCATGCTTTTCCTCAAAATCTTCTCGACTTTGAGAACAAATGTATTTGTTGAAATGATCACCTTTGCATATCTCTTTCCTAATATTTTACCTATTGATGATGACGGCTACTGAATACTCACTTTCATCGAGAAATATTGCGTCAAGAGATTCAATGTTGTTTGTGGTCATGACATTGAATCTATTTTCAGTAAAGTGTGCTTGGCTACACTTTTAAAATTCAGCATTATGCTAGAGACAAGTTGTTGCGTTGGGGCATTTTTATTTAAGCAAGTTGAAGTAGTCATTAAACTCATCCAACGTGTACACCTTGGTCGCATAGTAGTACACATTGACATAATATTGACAATAGTTATTCTTTTGAATATTTTTACGGAGATGTCATGTACATACTCTATGATGTGCTTGTGGATAATGATTTATAGGGCCGTTGGCTATGATGATGTGTCTGTCAAAGATGATGCATAATTTTGGTTCATCAATGACAACTTACTTAAGCTTCTCGAAGAAGAAGTCCCATGAATCATCATTCTCCTTGTCCACCATACAATACGTTATGAGATAGATATGATTCTACATATATTGTGCAACAATGACACCTTGGGACTCATCAAATAAATGTGTGTCCTCAATGGCAATGACCTCTATTATGTGTGCATATCCACGGATGAAAGTCTTAAATGCCATAAGTCGTCCATAAACTTTCCCGAGTCCTCATCAATCATGGGAGAATTTTTGAACCTAGAATTGAGGCCATTAAAAATATATGAAAAAGGGGGCAATGATACATATTCATGCTCAGGTGTTCCTCAAACTACGTTCTTCAAAATGACACCTCCCATCCAATACTTCTAATAGCTCATCCTGCAATATAGCTCCCTAAAGACGATCCTCTCGATCTTTCTCAGGCTTGGACCTTTGTTATTGATGAAAAGTTCAAATAAAGTGAACCAATGATATCTATCATGACATTCTTATGGTTGCCCATGACATGTTCAACACTACAGCTATGCTCACCAATGTACCTGTGGATTTGAAACCTACCCGATGCTCCGTTGGCAACTGCATGCATTATCCACCGAAAAGTAAGATCTATAACCTCACTTTATAGTATTTCATACAAATCTTATTAGTAGTGTAATTAAAAGACTTCTTCATTGATGTCTTCTTTAAGAAAATCTTTAATTTTTTCTTGTCGTTGAATATTTTTCCAACATAAAAATTGCTGCCATTTAAGAAAGAGTGGCTTACTTGTGGTCCAAAATTCACCCATGACACCTCCTTCACACTCTTCTTCTTCAAATTCTTTAGAATCTTCCCATGCGTGATCACCCATGCACTCGTATCCCATTGAGCTATCATCCATTGTCAGGGTGGGGGTAGGGATAATGTGGAATTTTGTTTTTGAGACCTTTCAACAACTTTAATCCTTACAATTATTATTTATGAATGTTGGATAGATTTTTCCCCTCCCTTTCATCAAGTAACTAATGACCACGTCGCTTGGATTGCAACTTAATTCTCCGCTCCCCTTTACGGTTTTAACCATGTCAATGTATGAACCATTGCAATGATGGGTAATGGACATTGTCTCCTTAGACAAGGATTTCCACATCTAACATTTAGGAGTCTCCTCACATTAACCCAAAAATTCACCACCAATAACTACATATTCTATAATAAACATGATATATCTAGATAATAGTATTGAATAGACTTAAGTAGTGGTTTATGATCCTAGACTTAATAGACTGTAGTCGCCTTCTTCTTACAATATTTCATACAATACTTGATCAGAACCAGCCTGATTGCTTTTTCAACGACCACCACAATAATACAATGATTAAAGTTTTGGAACAATCTAAGGAGTGTTGGAGTGCTGCTACTAAGCCTAGAATTGATTTCAAAATGTGGAACTGATTTTCAAGATTTTTGACTAAAAATAAATGAAAATGTAGGGATAATAATAAAACTTAAATGACTGAAAATAATAGAGGTAATGTCATTTTTTGGTGGATGTCAGAAAAATTGATGAAAAGTCGTCGAAAAATTACCAAAAAAATATGTGAAAATCGGTTCATTGAGAAGCTTATGATTTTTTATTTTTTTAATTTAATATAGGTAAAATGCTCTTCTGGACCCCTGTACTATGTCAGTTTTGTAAGTTGGACACTTCTACTTACATGTTTGTCATCTGGACCCTAGAACCCACTAAAAAGTAATATTTTACACCCTTTGATCGTTGACCTTGCCTATGTGGCATTGAAATGATGACTAGGAAAAAGAGAATGTAGTCACTCGCTTGGAGGTGCAAGTGAGGGTCAATTTTTGGCCAATTTTATATTAAAATAATTAAAAAAATAAAAATAATATTAAAATTTAAAAAATAATTAAAAAAGAGTCTGTTTTTTCCCTCCATCTTTTTTTAATTTAAAAATATTTTTAAAAATATAAAAATAATTTTAAAATATTTTTAAAAATTTTTAAAAAAATATTTTTTTCCCTCCCCACCCTACCCCAGCCCGTCGCCACCCTCACATCCCACCCAACCTCGTCCCATCCCACCCCCAATCCCTTTCAGCCTCCCCCACCCCACCCCAATACCCGTCCAGCCCTTCCCCACCCCCACCCTCACACACCCCATCCAACCCCTTCCCACCCCACCCCAGCCCTGTCCCCACCCCTTACACCCCACCAGCCCCATTTAGTCTCTCCCCACCCCACTTCCAACCCCCACAACTCTCCTAGCCCCATCCCCACCCTACCCCAGCCCTGTTTCCACCCCCACACCACCAGCCCCTTTCTACCCCACTCCCACCCCTACCCCCAGCCTCGTCCCCCACCACCTTCACTTTTTATTTTAATTTTTCCTCAATTTAATTCTTTTCATTTTTTTGAATTAAAATTAAAAATTTGAAATCTTTTTATTTTTTGGGGATTAAAATTTAAATTTGAATTGAATGTGAGTTATAGTGAATATTGAAAAAAATTAGAGAATTTCGCTTGAAAAAAATTAAAATTTTTGTGAATTTGTTAAAAGATATTCAAATTTAAAAATAAAAAATTTATTATGTTTGTATATATGAATTTATGGTTAAAAATTTAAATTATTTGGAGAAGAATTTTAATTATTTGAAATGGATTTGATGTTTAATTTGTGAGCAAAAACAAAAACATGATTATTCAAATTTTTCTACAATTATAAATTTTTCGCATTTAATTAAATTAATTTTAATATTTAATTTTTTATTTAGCATTTTAAAATTACTTGGAATTTAATGTAATACTTTTTTAAAAAAAATGACGTGGCAGATGTGGTAGACGTGGCAGCTGACATGGAGAGAGTGTGTTACACTCACCAAAATAGGGTTTAAAATATAGCTTTTTAGTGGGTTTAGGGGTCCAGATGACAAACATGTAAGTAGAAGTGTCCAACTTACAAAACCGACATAGTACAAGGGTCCAAAAGAGTATTTTGCCTTTAATATATAATGTTTATATTTTTGGACATGAACTAAAGTATGTTTTCTAAAACGTAGGGATTGAAGTAGGGGTGAGACTGAAGTGTACATTTTTAAACTTGTGTGCAAGGGTGTAACGGCTCAAATTTTGGTGATTTATGTGAAAAGTATATTTTTAAGTGATTTGACTATTTTACCCCTCCTCGTGATTTTTCTGTGGTATTTTTAGGGTGTGAGAATGTTTGGCACGGTTTTGGATGCATTTTGATATAATTTAAGTGATATGGTGGTTTTCGGTAGATTTAAGAGCTTTAGAGTTGACTTCGCTCAACATTAGTTGATCTGTGCTCGGATGGAAAAATAGACGGCGCCAAAAAATTAGGAACGTCAATTTTAGGGTGGCAATATGATTGGTCTAGTTTATGGCTTTTACATTTCATTTCGATCCTCGGTTCGAAAAGTTGTAAAGTTAGATTTCGGAGGTTAACTTTGTGAAAATGATATTTTTCTAAAATCTGATATCTCCATTGAGTTTGTAGCGTCAAATTTGATAGGATAACATATTTCGTCTGCATTCACGGAATTTTGGATGAATCCCAAGGGGTCCGCAGAGACTTGAACCCTATATATACCCATGTTTCACCATTTTCCCATTTTTAAGACTTGGAGCTTATGTTTTACACTTTTGAGCATTTTTTTCCATTTGAAAGATTGGGTAAGCTACTAAACACCTATTTCAACTACTTTACTCCAATTTTATCATCTTATTCTTGTTTTAACGCAAACTAAAGTGAAAAATTAGGAATTTTGGCCCGAAAGGCCTAAAACTTGTATTTCTTCGATTCAGGCCTTATTTTTACTTGGGTAAATTTTTAATCTTTTAATTATTAGTTTTCTCTTAGTTTCATATTCAAAACAACTTCAGATTTTTTATCTCAAAAAGGATTTTTGGGGATTTTGCCGGGAAAGCTTAAACAGGGTTTTTCTTCTATTTGAACCTCATTTTAACTCATTTTTGCTTGAATTTTCAGTTGTAGACTCCTAAAAATATGAAAAACATGCATCAAAGATAAAATTATGAGTTTGCCCTTTTTTTTTGAAAATCCATTTCGGAGGTTCATTTTGATCCTGACTTGAAAATAGGTAATATGGGTATCATTGGCTATCTTTTGACGTATAAATTTTATATTTTTATATTTTATTTGATTACATGTCCATTCAAATGGATTATGGCTTCAGAGTGAAGGCTTGCGGACCGATTTTCGACATTTGAGGTAGGGTGTGACTTAACTTTCTTCAGACTAGGTTGGGTAGTTAATGTTGATACAAAAATGTGTTAAGGATGTAGGGACTAATCACGAAAATGGATAAATTATTGGGTTTTTCCTGTGTGGGTCCCTATATTGATGTACTTGGTAAATTTGGGACATTATTTGCTATGTACGACCGTGTGGGGTCTTATTGCTATTGTTGACCTGTTGTATCTAAAATTAGTTATATCTTATTTAATAAAAAAGACTAATATGGTATCAATGGTATATTTGATGTATTTTAATTTATTGGCATATAGTTTATGTTAGATTTCATGGATGGTTGAAAATATTAAGTGGATTATTGGCTTACTTGGTTGGTATATTAGTTGGATATGGAAACACTCATTGTGGTTGATTGTGAGCATTACATCCTCATATCATATACATTCACAAAACATTGTTACCACTGTGGAAATACTAGAAGGTCACGATCTAAACCAGGGCCTGACCGTGATGGTATCTCAAGTCCCACATGGAACAGAGATCACCCTCTAAACCTAACTAAACCGAATACAACATATCCCAATGTAGAATGAATTCTGAACATATAACAAGATAGCATGCAACAAGCTTAAGAAAATTAAAAACATGCTTATACCAACAGTCTGTGATAGTCTAATCAACCGTCCAACCTCACTCAATATCCACTATAATCTAAACAAAGCCTCTACCAAAATTGAGTATCAATAATGTGTCGGTACATACCCCCGACTATAGCCAAAACAAGTCTAAATTGTCTGAGACATAAGACACCAAAACATAAAATGTAGAATTTTAAAGTACGAAAGCTCACCACTTCAATGTCAACTCACGAACCGATCCTGAATCCTAATCACTGAGTAGGAGGAGTAGAAGTATGGACAATTCCTACATCGCGTGCGTATACAACGTTCGAAGATAGTTAGTGGGGTGAACACTAGTATGTAACTCAAGGATAAGAATAACATAATTCCATGATCAACAGTTTTAAATCATTCAAATCCAATGCACATAATCAAATGCATATATATATATATATATATCATATGTCAAGATAGGAAAAAAGGTTTAGCATGCAATTTAAATGTTAGGCTAGTTTGTGTAGCTAAACCATCATAATGTACTAAGGTATCCATGGGAAATATGGGCCCAACTCTCCCCCAGCTGGTAGGGACCTAATGTGTGTGGCCGCACGAACCAGAGGCTATACATATGCACTATAGAGGACTCAAACATCCTGGCATATCAAGGTGAGACAAGCATCAAATAATGTAATAAGACGTGGGGACTCGAACCGCCGGTCATATACACCCCCGCATCGGCAACCTCATTTTCCAGTGTTGGTCTCTTGGACCTCCACTTTCATGATTTAGCTACACAACTCTCATTAAAGCCCAATTAAAAATAATTATCACACAATCCCATTCATTGAATTATAATACACATTTAGGCATACATTGTTGGTACCATCATACCAACTACACTTGCAAGGTAACATCAACAAACCACACCAATTATCTTCACTTAGGAGAATTCACAACCCCTTTGGTTCAATTTTACATTAGCTTAAGAAATTACATAACCCCATAAGGTTCAATTTAAAATCATAATGCAATAATTCAAGAATAGTTCAATTCCCACATTTTTCATAATTAAAAACAAATTTCACAATATGGGATTGAGGTCATAACTATTTCAAAAGTCAATAGTTTGGGAAAAATCACAATTCCTTAGTTCATTCACCATAACCATGCACCCACAAGTTTAAAATCATAATTAAAACATGAATAATCACATGCAAATCATGGGAAATATTGTTCAATTGATAAGCATTCAAAACCCTCAGCCCTTGTTTCAAAACCAATATAAATATCTCATGAACAATACTTTAAAATATATGATTTTAACAAATTAACAATAAGGGAATAGTAACATGCTTGAAATACTAAGTTTCACTGAAAGAATTCAATCCTTAATCCCTTGGATGACCAACTTCTTGGAAACCCTAAGTATGGCTGCTTGAGAGAATTTGAGGAGTTTTGAAAGTGTTTGAGTATTTTAATGATGAAATATAATACCTTTAAGTACTTTATGGATGTGGGATTTTAACTGGGCAAGGAGGGAATTGTCTAAAGTGCCCTTAAATCAAAAGCTGAAATTTAGTCATCAGTAACTACGAGTCACCAAACGACTAGTATAGAATCATTATAACTCATCACAATGATTCATAGAAAAGACAATATCTAAGTCATTCACCATCTTTTGACCCTACGACTTAACTAATAGGACTCATAGTGGGACCCTACGACTCATATGGTCCAATCGTAGTCAACACAAAACTCATTTGGCTAAACACTGGAAATCCTATGATTTGCAACCAAGGACTCATAACAAGTCATTACAACTTTTAGTGAGCCACTCGTACTCAGAGCATAACTTAGCCACTTACTTTTTGATTTGGTTACTATTGGGTCCCTAGGACCCATCAAGACTCCTACAACTCATATCCTTAAGTCGTACTTAGAATAGTAACTCAAGAATCATTCACTGGACACCTTACAACTAGGGTCATATGACCTGTCAAGATACACTACGACTCATAGGGGTAAGTCATAGTCAAGACAGTAAGGATAAAATTTTAAAAAAATTTCAAGGACCAAAAACCCAAGGCGTTATATGGAAATACTGGAAACACTGGATTTTTCTAATAGAAAGTGTGACATCTTAAAATCCATTTACCAAAGGATGTTCAAGAAAGAAGATATGGATATGGATTTTATATGAGTTGAAAAACCTCTCATAGATCTTACGTCGAGAAGCTTAAGCTCCGTAGGTGCATACGGAGGTTGTGCAACAACCTCATGCATCATATCATCATCATCGTCATCTTTATTATATTTAGATTATTATGCTTATGTTGTGATGGTATTTCTATCTTAACCTATTAACTACCATTTGTTCTATTTGCCTTTACTTGTGTTGATGTTCGTATATATATATTTGCCCTTCTTTACTCTACTTGAAATTATTATATGTGTGGATATTAGAATTATTAGCAGAGATAGTATGGACTACTATCGTGGGATATTTTTCGATTGTAGGTGACATGCGCTTAGTGTGTATTTTGGATGATTTATTTTCTACTTTTCTCAGTTACCCTATGATACCTATTGAGTAAAAGTGGATCATACTCACCTCTACTACACTTTTTAAATCCAGATCCTAGTTTGAGTGAGTCTTATGGTGGTTGAATTTGGGTGATACTTTGGAGCTATTTGAGGTAGCAGTTGGATTTTTACTTTCGGAGTTGACTACTACCTTTCTTTACTTAGAATATGTCTTTATTCATATTTCAGAGACAGGGTTATTTCTATTTTGGATATCTTATGTGTTTTTATCTTGAGTTGTACTGGTGGTGCTCTTACACTGTGACACTAGGTTTATAGATTATGGTATTCATTAATTTTATCTTTTATTTTTACTATATTATGTGGTTCGACTTCATTTTAGAAGCCTTATTTGGGTTATTATTATTATTTTCCCTTTTTGTATTAGTTTTGTGATTGTCTTACTTGTCAAAGGATCCCACGACAAGTGCCATCATGATCCTTGGTTTTTGGGTTTTGACAAATTGGTATTAGAGCAACCAAGTTCATTAGTGTCAATAGTATAAAAATGAGATATCTAATAGAGTCTCATGAATTAGTATGTAGACCTCTGTATCTATCTTTGAGAGGCTCTAGGATATATTTAGGAAATTTCCCTTATTTTTTTCTTTATTATATGGATTTTTTCATACCTTGTGTTCTAACTCATATTTTACACTTCCTGCACAGATAGTGATGACTAGATCTCGAGCGGTTAGAGATACTAAGCCTTTATACTAGAAGAGAGCCCAGTTTAGAGGGCAAGTTGCGAGTTATGGATGGGCTTGAGGTAGTGGATAGAAATGTGGATCTGACCCATACAGGAGCAATGCTAAGGGACTTTCCCTTGAGCCTTATGTTGAGTATGTTGGAGATGTGGGTGCTACTTCAGTCACACTGAGTCCTTTTACCCTAATCTTGGAGGGTTTGTAGATTCACTTGTTGACCTATTTGGAGGGTGCTCTTTTTCTTATGCCTGGTATTCCCACAACTCTGAGTATTGTATCCTCATCTGAGCTAGAGTTTGCTTATCGTGTTTCTCTAACCCTAAATATGGATCCTTCAATTACACCTACTTTCATAGACTGAGTGTTATTTCTCTTTTAGCACCTGTATTTGAGTATGGTATTTTGAGGTCTTAAGTTTAGCCTTCATCTATGCTGTGTCCTCATATGGGATCTCAGCTAGCAAGATTCACAATGCATCCTATTATTGCGAGTACACTCATGTCTTTTAAGGATCAAAAGAGGTTTGAGAGATTGTACTCCTTTAGGCCTCCTAGGTTTAGTGGCATTGTGGGTAAGAATGCCTATGAGTTCATCATTGATTTTTATGAGAAGTTGCATAACCCAAGTTCACTTGAGTTGCATATAGTACTTATCAGTTGAGAGATGCCGTTAGAGATATGTAGAGGTCATGTGTTGGTTACAGACCTTTTAATTCTCCTAAGATGTTTGGGATCATTTTGCTGAGGACTTTTTGGAGAGCTTTGTGCCTTACAGTCTAAAAGATCAGATGAGAGATAAGTTTGATCACGTGGAGTACGACTTCATAAGGCACTCTTTCATTCCTTGTCTAGATATTTTTATGCTAGCATTTCATGGAGTCTGAGAAGATTCAGAAGATTATGAAGGGATTGGATATTTCTTTGTAATTTGCTACGTCTCAGATAGTAGTGTTTGAAGCATCATTTCAGAGTATAGTGGACCATGCTAAGATGAAGGAGGGTATTCTTTGAGCATCTCAAGGAGGCACCAAGAAGATGCATCGTATGGGTGAGTTCTAAGGTCACACTTCTCAAGGTAGGGATTCTAGAGTCTCTCATAGGTATCATAGTAGGCCAGTACAGGCAGCGTTGCAGAGATCAGGTAGTGGGTCTTTAGGTTAAGTAATTTAGAGTGGCTATTTCGGTTTAGTCGTACCTCCTTCTATTGAGTTGAGTTGTAGAGCTTGTTATGTGTACGATGAGACTAGCTATTTAGCCAATAACTCTCCCCATTGTGTGTTTAGAGCTACTCATATTTTAGCTGTGAGAGGTAGAGGTTCTACCATAGGTAAGCGATGCAGATGTAATGGTGCTCGTAGTGGTCGCGGGGCTACTCAGACAGTTGGGGGTTGTGGATAGTACTATGATATACCCTCCATACTAGAGGCAGTGGCTTTTGATGCTATTATCACATATATTATCTTTGTTTTTTTTAGATCTACATCTTTGTTATTTGATTCGAGATTTACTTTCTCCTATGTGTCTGTATATTTTGGTTCAGGCTTTAATTCTGTTAGTGATTCCATTAGTGAGCCTCATTTTATTCCTATTTGTTATCTACCCCTGTAAAAGATTCTTTAGTGGTGGATCAGGTGTACCGATCTTGTGTGGTGACTTTTGTTGGGCATGTGACTTGGGTTGATTTTCTTATCTTATATACAATTGATTTTGATGTAGTTTTAGGTTTAGATTGGTTGTTTCCTTACCATGCTTTCCTCAATTATTATGTTAAGACCATTACTTTAGCTCCACCGGGTGTGTCAAGGATAGCTTAGAAGGGTGCGCTTTATTTGGGTCCCAAGAGGGTTATATCGAATGGTTAGGCTCGGTACTTGATTGAGAGGGGATGTTTGTAATATTTGGCTCATATTCGTGATACTAGTGTTACCTCGCCTCCTTAGTTAGATTTTGTTCGTGTTGTCTGTGAGTTCATTAATGTGTTCCCTATGAATTTACCTGGTATGGCTCTTGATTGTGATATTGAATTGCCATTAATGTTGAGTCAGTCACCGAACCCATCTCTATTTCTCCTTATAGAATGCCCCACCCGAGTTGAAAGAATTGAAGGATCAATCGCATGAGTTATTCTATAAGGGATTTATCCGACCTAGTGTATCACCTTGGGGTGCATCTATTTTGTTTATGAACAAAAAGGATGTGTCTATGCGAATATGTATTGATTATTGCCAGTTAAACATCAATTTAATGATGTTGGATTGACATTTATTCGGGATAAGGTATTGAGTGGTGAGGCTAAAAACGCCTCATGTGACTCAGATGGTGTTTTGAGGATTGGAGGTCAGGTTTGTGTACCGAGAGTGGGTGATTGGATTAGATTAATTTTGGAAGAGGCCCATTGTTCTAAGTATTCCATCCATCTAAGATTGACCAAGATGCATGTAATTTGAGGCAATATTACTGGTGGGGTGGTATGGGGAAGAATGTAGCAGACTTTATAACTCATCGCTTTTGTTGTTAGTAGGTGAAGGTTGAGTATTTGAGACCTAGTGGGTTGCTTCAGAGGTTACCCATTCCCAAGTTGAAATGGGAATGGATTACTATGGACTTAGTAATTGAATTACCTCGTACTTCTCATAGTTCTAATAGTATTTGGGTCATCATGGATCGACTGACCAAATCTGCTTATTTCATTCCAGTTTAGGTTTTTTCAGTGCTGAAAGGTTGGCCCATTTCTGTATTTATGAGATTGTGTGTCTTTATGGTGTGCCAGTGTCTATTATCTCAGATCGAGGTTCAATGTTCACATCTCACTTTTGAAAGATCTTTTCAGAAGGAGTTGGGTACTTGGGTCGATCTAAGTTGATGGACATTCGGAGCGAACTATTCACGTTTTGAAGGATATGACCGCGCCTGTGTAATGGATTTTGGTCATCCGTGGGATCAATATCTAACTTTGGCAGATTCCGCATATAATAATAGCTATCATTCTAGTATTTATATGACTCCTGCTAAGGCTTCGTATGGTAGGTGTTGTCGTAAACTAGTTGGTTGGTTTGAGGTTTCTGAGATTAGACCTTGGGGTTTGGACTTGCTTCATGAGTTTTTGGATAGAGTGTGAATCATTCAGGTTAAACTTTGAGCAACTCAAAGTAGGCAGAAGTGCTATGCTAATCGTAGACTTTGTGCCTTGAGATTTACTGTTGGTGATTGAGTTTTCCTTCGAGTTCGCTCATGAAGGATGTGATGAGGTTCAGGAAGAGGGGCAAGCATAGCCCCAGGTATATTGGCCCATTTAATATTCTTTGGACTTTTGATGATATGGCTTATGAGTTGGCTTTTCCCCCATATTTATCAGTTGTTCATTCAGTTTTTCATGTCTCCATGCTTCGCCGTTATATATCAGATGAGTATCCTGTCATTCATTGTGATTTGGCTCATTTAAATGAGAGGTTTTCTTCTGTTGAGGAGCTGGTCTCTATCTTGGATAGGGAAGTTAGAAGATTATGTTCTAGAGTCATTCCATTGATTTGGTTCAGTTAGATGAGAGTCTATTTTTGGTGATTTATATGAGAAATGTATTTTAGTGTGATTTGACCATTTTACCCCTCTCTGTGGTTACTTTATGGTTTTCTGGGGTGTGGGGATGTTTGACATGGTTCCCAATGATTTTGGTATGATTATGAGATATTGTGGTTTTTGGTGGCTTTGAGATCCTTATTGTTGACTTCAGTTAACATTTGTTGATCTATATGTTGGATGGAAAAATGAACTAAGTCAGCAGATCCGGAATGTCAATTTTAGGGTGGTAACATGGTTAGTCTGGTTTATGGCTTCTCTATATCATTTGGACCCTCAGTTTAGAAAGTTGTGAAATTGAATTTTAAGGGCCAACTTTGTGAAAATTATATTTTTTGAAAATCTGATATCGCCATTGAGTCCGAAATGTTGAATTTGATTGCGTAGCATATTTCTTTGCATTCACGGGATTTTGGATGAATCTCAAAGGGTCCGCAGAGTAAAGGGGTAGTACTTCAGCACTTAGGGTTTAACTTTTTTCCTACCTTAGGGAAAGAAAGTGATATCTAAGGGATGTGTCTACCATCTTGTACGAGTCCAAGACTCTAGTTCAGAAACCCTTAATCTTGAATCAGTGTCAGTAGCATGTGAATTCCCAGATGTATTACTCAAAGATCTTTCTGGAGTTCCTCCCAAAAGGAAAGTTGACTTCGGAATAGACCTCTTTCTAGATACTAAGCCCATATCTATTCTGCCATACAGAATGGCTCCAGCAGAACTCAAAGAATTAAAGAAACAGTTTAAAGTTCTCTTAGATAAGGGATTCATCAGACCAGTGTGTCCCCGTGGGGTGCACCAGTTCTATTCGTGCGTAAGAAATATAGTTCTTTTAGGATATGTATATACCACCATCAGCTAAATAAAGTCATGATCAAGAACAAGTATCCCTTTTCCAGAATCGATGACTTGTTTGACCAACTTTAGGGTGCCAGTTACTTTAGATAGACCTCAAATCAAGCTATCATCAGCTCAGATTCAGAGAATGTGACATTCCAAAAATAGCTTTCTGAACTCGTTATGGTCACTGCAAATTCTTAGTCATGTCATTTGGTCTTACTAATGCCCCAACAACTTTTATGGACTTGATGAACCGTGTGTTCAAGCAGTACTTAGACATGTTCATCATAGTCTTCATAGATGACATCCTTGTCTACTTCCGTAGTGAGCATGATCATGCAGACCATCTCAGAATAGTATTACAGACTCTCAGAAACTATAAGCTATTCGCTAAATTTAGTAAGTGCAAATTTTGGCTAAGGTTAGTAGCCTTCCTTGGCCAAATCATTTTTGGTGATGGCATTAGAGTTGATCCCTAAAGACCGATGCAGTGAGAAATAAGCCCAGATCTATCTCTCCTTTAGATATTCAGAGTTTCTTGGGTTTGGCTGAGGGATTTTCTTCTATTGCATCCCCTATGTCCAGATTGACTCAGAAGAAGGTGAAATTTCCGTGGCCAGATTCTTGTAAGAAGAGTTTCTATGAGTTGAAGACTCGACTTACTACAGCCCTAGTTTTGACTCTACCAAATAGTTCAGATGACTTTATTGTGTATTATGATGCTTCCAGAGTTGGTTTTGGGTTTGTTTTAATGCAAAGAGGTAAGGTCATAGCCTATGCCTCTAGACAACTTAAGCCCTATGAAAAGAACTTACCAACTCATGATCTTGAGTTAGCAACAGTAGTATTTGCCTTAAAGATTTGGAGGCACTATTTGTATGGAGTGCACGTTGATGTGTTCACTTACCATAAGAGCCTGTTGTATGTATTCTCTCAAAAAGACCTAAACTTCTGTCAGAGAAGATGGTTGGAGTTATTGAAAGACTATGACATAAATATTCTATATCATTCGAGCAAGGACAATGTAGTGGCTGATGCTCTTAGTAGGATTTCTATGGGTAGTATTACTTACGTGGATGCGGTAGGAAGAAGTTAGCTCAAGAATTTCATCAGCTTTCCCGACTAGGTGTTCTCTTAGTTGATTTAATAGAAGGTAGTGTATAGGTGCAGAATAGTTCAAAATCATCTCTGGTTTTCGAAGTGAAAGAAAGTAGGATAGCGATCCTAGTCCAGTTATGTTGAAAGAATCAGTCAGAGATCAGAAGCTAGAGGTTTTCTACCAAGGGGGAGATGGTGTTCTGTATTTTTAGGGTCACCTATGTGTGCTAGGTATAGATGACCTAAGACAACGGATTCTTACAGAAGAGCATGGTGCGCGTTACTCTATTCATCTAGGGGCCTTTAAGATGTACCGTGATTTAGATATCTATTGGTGGAGTGGGATAAAGATACATATTACAGAGTTTATAGCCAAGTGCTCAACATGTCAGCAGGTTAAGGTTCGAGCATCAAAGGCCTAGTGGGGATATGCAGGAGTTCAGTATTCCTACTTGGAAGTGGGAAGAAGTGAACATAGATTTTGTGACGGGTTTTCCTTATACTCGTCGTCAGCATAATTCATTCTGGGTCATTGTAGATAGGATGACCAAATCAGCTCATTTTCTACCAGTCCATACCTTTTTTTCAGCCGAGGACTATGCTAAACTCTACGTCAGAGAGTTGGTCAGATTACATAGAGTTTTATTGTCTATTATCTTTAATAGAGGTACGCATTTCACCTCTCATTTTTGTAAGACATTTCAGAAGGGTCTTGGTACCCAATTTCACCTCAGTATATCCTTTCATCCTCAGAAAGATTGTCAAGCAGAAAGGACCATTCAAACTTTATAGGATATGCTGCGAGCATGTGCGATAGACTTTAAAGGTAGTTGGGATGACCACTTGCCTTTGATTGAGTTCACATATAACAACAACTATCATTCTAGCATTTAGATCGCGTTGATGAGTATTTTTCCCCATCTCCCACTGCAAATCCAGTGAGCTAACATGGACTTGATGTAGCGTATTGGCCAGAGCGTCGTCGATGCGATACATCAGTATGCTAGTTGTTGGGCACATTTTCCAGTAATTAAAATAGCATCCAGAGGGGTATTTGGAACATTTCCCCATTTTGAAATAGCCCTTAAAATACAAAATTCAACCCTCACAAAGCAAATTACACTCTTTTCTCTCAAAATCATTCAAGAACAAACCCTAGGGCTATCAAACCAAGATTCAATTCCCAAGGATTGCACCACCAATCTTTAAGAATCCAGGCATTAAGTTATGTCAAGTATTTATCAAAGGGTTTCCTTCCACCCTTGGAGTTCAAGAAACCCTTTTTACTACAAGTTCATGAGTTTGATTAATTTCATGGTTGGGTTTGAATGTGATAATGATTTCCATGTTAATGGAGTTCTTAATCCATGATTAGTTCCAAGATTTGTATGAAATTGTTTATTATATATGTTTGCATGAGAATTCATGTTAAAACCTTTGAATTATGAGTTTGGTATTTGAAATTGTAATGCCCCCATGTTGTTTAGTATTGTGTGCAAATACTATGCCCTCCAAGTGTTTGGTGGATTGTTCATGTGAGTTGAATAGTTAATTCCCATCATATTAGCATGTATACAAGTTTATGTTATGGAAATGTTTGTCAAAATGGTTCAATAAATGAATGGTGATCAAGTAATTCGTTATCATGTGTCAAGATTGTGCTATGTCTGATAGTCTATGCTATCGCATCCTGGGGGTATTTAATACTCAAAAATCTAGTTGTTTACCTAGAGCTATAGTAGCTATAGAATAGACTCGGTAGTATCATGATCAGTAGTTTAGTAACTAGTTCAGAACCCAATAAAGTTCTGTCAGTTAACAGAATTCAGTAGTATTCCATCACTTAGCGGAATCCAGAGAACTCAGTTCAGTTCAGTCAGATAATATGAATCAGTAATAGATCAGCCCATCCTAGCACAATTTAGAATTCAATCCAGTGTTTATTCAGTTGGGAGTAGGATTCAGCATCGAGTAAACCCAAGGATGGGGACTCACCTGCCAGCAGAGGGTGAGATCCTTAGAAGCGTCCTTGTGTTCCAGAGCTATGTAGCCAACATAGGTTGAGGCATCAACCTACCAGTTGAGGGTTGATGAGGTGTCCTATATGCTAGTTAAGGGTACCACTGTTCTCATTCAGAGCACTTGCCAGATGAGGGTGACTCAGCTTATCTTTACCAGTGGCATGGTACTGACACCCTTCCAACTAGGGTTACAGGTTAGACCTTAATTTATTTAGAAAAGGGCATGTCAGTTAGATGATTACCTCTCACAGTCTCAGTTTTAGTCTTCAGAATAAAAATTAGTTTAGTTCTGCAGAAATCAGGACTATCAAACATAGTCACTTAGTTCAGTACGAAACTCAGAATAGTTCCACAGAATTAGGACTGTCAAATACAGTCACTCAGATAATAGTAATGTAGTATCAGTAAACCAGTGATTCTGAATGCAGTATCTAGTGTTACCATGACCTCCGTTATAGTTTATGTATTTCATACATGTACTCTCATTCAGTTATACTCATGTTATTCAGTCGGTATTGTTTATGCATATGAACCCATGCACCTCAACCTACCTCACTTAGCATACCATTACTTTTAAAGTACTGACGCATACCTTTGTTTTACGCTATGATGTCTTTTATCATAGGTTCAGACGCATGGGCTCCCAATCATACTTAGCAGCCTGATCCATCAGCAGCAGACTAGTGGTGAGTCCTCATTGTTTGAGGACTGATTTATTATTCTAGTATTTCAGTACTCAGTTTATTTCAGTAGTCGGAGTTAGTTGGGGACTTATCCCATCAACTCCTTGTTCAGATAGTAGAGGCTTTTCAGACTAGAGTGTTTATAGACAGATGTCCAGTTTTGGTATTGACGTGCCGTACTCAATATTTATTTTAGATTTAAACCTTATGGATGATTTCCACCTAATTTTTTCATAATTACAGTATTACTATTCAGTAATTGCAACAGGTACCAATCAGGAGTTAGCTTATGGTCCCTCGAGATTATAAGCACCGTGTAGCATTTGAGGTACAGACTTGGGGCGTTACACTCTTCATATTATTCTACCAGTAGATTTCCTTTAGGTCATGGTACATTTTAGTCAAACCTAAATGAACTGTATATCTGGACCTATAAGCCTCAACCTAGATCCTTTCCCACAGCCCATTAATATATGGAACACACAATCTTTCTTGGTACCTCAAGATATCATCTCCCTCAATCTTAAAAGACAAAACCTTTTGTTGACCCACATAATCCTTAATCTGCATAAGTATGAGATCAAAAGCCTGCTTCTCCTTTACCTCAGCACCAAGAGATGACTTAATGATTTCTTGAACAATCATATCTCCATCCTGAGAGTCCAAAAAATGAGCTCCCAAGTTAGCTATCCTATGAATATTCTTCACCAATCCTATTGTAATACCCTGTACCTTTTCCTAGCTTGAAATCATCTCAAGGATGTTAGAACTTGCCTTGAAACATGAATCCACTTTTGTACATGTGGTATTTTTAAGATTTTCACTTTTTATCACGTGGAAAATAGAATAATCTTTCCTTTGATACCAATTTCATCAAAATATGGTATCGAACGAGGAAGTTATAGCCATTTTAAAGAGAGTAGTCTGAATCGCCCAAGTGCGACGGAGCGGGCCGACGGATTGTCGAACCAGTGATTGACCATCGTACCTAACTATCGTATTGATATAGTGAGTCCACTCTCTGGTTGAGTACGACGGAGAGGTCCAACGGACCGTCGAGCTAGCGATGGACCGTCGTACCCCACCATCGAACCAAGGCAGTAAGTCCCATTCATGGACCAGGTATGTATAGTGTTCATTCATGGACTCCTTTCTTTCATGAAGCCCGAGAATCTCTTTTTTAAGTTCAATTTTATGGATTTTCTGTATGAATTTCATGTTGGGTTGCTGTTGTATATGTTGATAATGACTAATTGAATTTTTAATCCATGTTTGGTGATAAATTTCATGTGGAATTGATTAGTATAGGTGTAGGTTCATGTAAACCTATGATTAAACCCTTGGATGATAAAATTAGTGATGAATCATCCTTTTTGTTTATTGTATAGTGTTATCTACATATATATGCCTACTATGTATTTGATTAAATACCTGTGTAAAAGAAAAGTGCCCAACTACTATGATATTATGAAATCCCCATTTATGTACAAGTTTATGCATATCACATATTTGATGGAATGCCTCAATAAATGAATTATGAATTATGATATTGGTCATGTATTCAAGAAAGCCATGCTTTGTCAGTTTCTTTCCATCGAGTCCTGGGGGTACTTGTACCCCAAACATTATTTGTGTTCCTTGAGCCATGTCATGTTTTCACGATACTCTCAGTCAAGCCATGATCCTTAGACTTCAGACAGTCTCATGACTCAGAAAATCTCAATAATCTCATGAACTCAGTCAGTTGTCAAGTATCAATAGTATTCCTTCAATCAACGGAATTCAGTAACTAAATCTAGTTAGCTCAGTTAATCATGTTAGTGTCCATTCAGATAGGAGTAGGAATTAGCACCGAGTGAACCTAAGGATGGGAACTCACCTGCTAGTTGAGGGTGTGATTCTTAGATGCAATCCTTGCATTCCAAAACTACATAGCCAAAGTATGTTGAGAGATCATACTTGCTAGTTGAGGGTAGATGAGGTGGCTTAACCTGCTAGTCGAGGGTTCCTACCATTCTTATTAGAGTAACTTGCTAGTTGAGGGTCACTCACATGTTATCCTTACCAGTGGCGCGGTATCAACACCCTTCCAATCAAGGCATAGATTGGACCCCAGTTCAGCTATAATGCGTCATTTGGTGCATGTCGGTTAGTTGACTACTTCCCACAGTTTTAGTATCAGATTAGTAAAAGAACTCAGATTGTTCTTCAGATTTTAGGACAGTCAGATACAGTCAACTCAGATATAGTAAGGAACTCAGCTAGTTCCATCAAACTTAGGACTGACAGATACAGTCACCCATGTTATCAGTATTCAAATTCAGTAATCATGTTATCATGATATCAGTGTTGGTTATTATATCTCATGCATGTATTCTCACGTTCATGATAGCCATTCTGTTATTATTATTATTCATGCATATGAACCCCATGATTTAGCCTACCTCAAAATCATACCAGTACATTCAGTCATACTGACGCATTCGTGCTATGTTGTTTTATGCCATAGGTTCAGAGACACGAGCTCCAGAGCATCAGTAGCATTCCAGTCTCAACAGTTAGAGTTAGAAGTGAGTCCTCATCTTTCAAGGACATGATCACTACATTATTATTTCATTTATTAATTTATTAGTTGGAGTTAGTTGGGGATATGTCCCATCAACTCCTTATTCAGATAGTTCAGTCAGTTAGAGGCTTTTCACACTATCATGTTCAGTTAGTTTATTTCAGTTGTTTTGGGTATTTCATTCCCCATTTAGATGTTATACTTTTTATCAGATATTATATTACAGTTTGAACCTAATGGCCTTTCAGTTCATGTTTCCACATTTTACAGTATATTATGTAGTAGATACAGATATCAGTCATGGATTAGCTTGTGGTCCTTTGGGGTCATGAGCAACGTGTAGCATTCCGGGTGCTAGATTTGGGGCATTATACCTATTTTATCCTCATTAACATGAGACAATCTCCCCATAGAAAACCTGCTAAGAGCATTAGCAACAACATTAGCTTCACCTATACAGTAGTGCAAACTCATGTCATAATCCTTAAGTAGCTTAAGCCACCGCCTCTGCCTGAGGTTCAATTTCTTTTGAGTAAATACAAACTGCAAGTTCTTATGGTCTGTATAAATATCCACATATACTCCATACAGATGATGGAGTCATATTTTCAAAGAAAAAAGTACAGCCGCCAACTCTAGATCATGAGTCGGATAGTTTCTCTCATGAACCTTAAGTTGCTTGGAAGCACAGGCTACAACATGACCATGCTATATTAGAATGCCACCTTGTCCCCCATGAGTTGCATCATAATACAACATAAACCCATCAACATCGCATCTTCAAGCAGGGCCAAAACTGGTGCAGAAGTCAACTTATCCTTCAACTTCTCAAAACTACTCTCACAAGAATCAGACCACAAGAACTTAATCTTTTTTTGAGTCAACCTTGTTAGTGGAGCAACAATAGATGAGGAACTCTCCACAAACATCCTATAATACCTACCCAAGATCAAGAAACTCATAATTTCTATTGGATTCATGGGTCAACTCCACCTCTTAATTACCTTAAATTTATGTGGATCCACCTTGATATCTTTATTAGAAACAACATGCCCAAGAAAAGTCACAACGCTCAGCCAAAATTTACACTTAGAAAATTTTGCATATAACTTATGGTCCTTAAAATTTTACAACACAAGTTAGAGATGATTAACATGATCCTCCTCGCTATTAGAGTACATTAAAATGTCATCAATGAAGACTATAACAAACAAATCCAAAAACTTCTTAAACACCTAATTCAAAAGATCCATGAAAGCAACCAGAGCATTAGTCAACCCAAATGACATAACTAAAACCTCATAATGGTCATACCAGGTCGGGAAAGCAGTCTTGGGAATATCAACTTCACTAATTTTTAATTGGCGATAAGCCGAATAAAGATCAATCTTAGAGAAATACCTAGCACCCTAAAGCTGATAAAAAAGATCAACAATTCTAGAAAGAGAATACTTATTCTTCACTGTAACCTTGTTCAACTGCTGATAATTTATACACATACGAAGATATCCATTTTGTTTTGCATAAAAAGTATAGGAGCACCCCACGGAGAAACACTAGGATGAATGAACCCTTTATTAGGAAGATCTTTCAATTACTCATTAAGTTCATTTAGTTTAGCCGAAGCCACCCTATAAGGAGGAATGAAAATGGGACGAGTATCCTATAGAAGATCAATCCTAAAGTCTATTTCCCTATTGGGAGAAAACCCAGGAAGATCATCAGTAAACACGTTAGGAAACTCATTAACCACGGGGACAAATTACAAAGAAGGACTTTCAGAATAGAATCCTTAACCCTAAGTAGATGATATAAACACCCTTTTGAAATTATTTTTTGAGATCTAATATACGAAATAAACTTCCTTTTAGGTACCAAGGAACTCCCCTTCCATTCAATCATAGGTTCATTGGGAAATTAGAAACTGACCTTTTGGGTCCTAAAATTTAGAGAAGCGTAACACGAATGAAGCCAATCCATCCATAAGATTATATAAGAATCCACCATATCAAGTTCTATTAAGTTTACCAATGTCTTCCTATGAATAATGGACACCACACAAACTCTATAGATTTATGTAGCAACTATAGAATCACCTACCAGACTAGAAATGGAGAAGGGGTTGGAAATACTTTCAGCATCAAAACCAAAATGCACATCCACATAAGGAGTCACAAAATATAGGTAGAACCCGGATCAATCAAATAATAAACATCACAGTAGAAGAGCTTTAGCATATTAGTAACAACATCGAGGGATGCCTCAGATTCCTGACTAGTAGCAAGAGCATAGAGATTATTCTGGTCAATTTTAGTACCTGATATGACACCCTTAGGTACAGGAGCCAAAGAAGTGGAAACTCTAGATAAAGGACAATCTCGATGCATATGACCAAGTTGACCATAATTATAACATCGATTTCTTCTTTTTTGATAATATCCATAATATAGTTGCCATAAAATCAACAAAGAGGGTAAGGCGGGTCTGACTGAGCTCCACTAGCCTAAGTGTAATACCCCGGGAAATTTTTCATTAAAATTTTGAGCGTAAACGTGTTGGGTTCTATCTTCTAGAATGAATAATAAATTTTCCATATGGAATGTCTTAGATTATGACCCACCATTGCATAGAGTATCGAATAAGATATCCAACAATATGTGGATCATCTAAAACGGACACCCGAGCGACGAGTTATGAACATTTCGATCAAATCGTGAATAGTAGTGAACAGTAAAACTTGCAGGAAAAAAGTACTGAGGCCTGGTGTATTTTTTCTCCAACTTTAAATGATCATAACGCCTTATATATAATGATCTGGGTGATCTAATATATATCAACGGAAAGATCTACGAGTCCTCTTTCCAATGAAATTAGTTTCATCCAATTTGTCTATCGAAGCAAAAAATTATGGTCGATCTACTTCAGCCTATCAAAAGAAAATTTTTGGGTTAACTTCAAATGATCATAACTCCTCGTACACAATGATCTGGGTAAGATACTATATATCAATGGAAATATATGAGTGTCCTCTTTCTAATGAAATTAGTTTCATCCAATTTGGATATCGAAGTAAAACGTTATGGTTGATCTACTTCAGACTATCAAAACGGTTCACCAAAGGATAGATTCGAGAATTATTTGATTTTTAGGGGTGTTTTGGTCATTCCCCCTCAGCCAAAATCTGTCCAAACCCTATATTAAAGCCTATTAGAATCATTATATGTTATATTTCATCAAATTCCATCAAAAAGAAAACCCTAAGATCCTACATCCAACTTTAAGAACCTCGAAATTTCACCACTAATTCTGCAAATTTATTCAAGATTCCAAGTTCCTAGTTCAAGAACTCCAAGAACCATCATTCAAAGGCACGATGAATATCTCAAAAATGAGTATCGATCTAAAGTTCATCATTCAAGGTATGTGGGGTTTTTCAACAAGAACTCTCTTTCGTTCTTGTGCTCAAAAGTAATTTTCTTTACAAAGGCATGATTTTTATTTGATTTTTATGAATTTGAAGCATGAACCCATATCTTATAATGATTATTATGAAATCTTGATATTTATGATTTTGGAAGATGAATTTACATGTGTGGAGATATAAAGCATGAATCTTGAACGATACTTATCATGATTTTGATATTTGGGTCGTGAATCCCCATTAGAAATTGTATTTTTTTAAGAAAGTGTGTGTTATAAGCACGTTGATGTTGAATATTTGAGATATTTTGAATGATTTGACCTTTTGATCTTAATGGAGTTATTTTGAACTCGAGTGTGAAAGAAATCCACAATCTGGTTGATTTTGATAGATGGGAAGCATGTGGCTCCCGATGTATGTTTATATATTACTGAAATTACTTTGTTGTGGATTGTCCTTAAAATGATCTGAGCTAAGTCTGGGAGAAATCTTTAGCACCGAGTAGGAGGTACAAATCAACCTTACTTCCCTAGAACTACGTGCCCCTATAGGAGTGAGCCTGAGGCTGATTTATATAGTGATCACTAGTTTGTGTGGATTTGATATCGATAGTCCTACTCCAATGGCAAGGATAGGATGGCTCTTCCCAACGTGGATTGTACGTTGGACTCCATGTAGCTCACATGGTTTGTGTCGGTTATAAGATCTCCCAGTGTGTGTGTGTTTCCTTGTGTCTATGGTGAATGGTGAAGTGATTTGAAAGTGGAATAGTGAAAATTTTTCTTTGGAAAGATTTAAATGATATTTACATTATGAGAATTGATATTCTTGATGAACTGAAAGTGATTGACAAATTATATGATGACTCACATGTGTTATTATACTTATTTCATCCTCTCATGATTATGATAATTTTCTTTGGGCTATGTAAGTCTTTCATACATCCTGCATATTTCTTATAAATATTTATGATGATGATGTTTATACAACTGCATACACCCCCATATAATTGGTTCTTTTCCATGGTACTGACCCACATCTTTGAATGTGGGCTGTATTTTCTTGGAATATAAGTTCAGGTGCTCAGTTCCAGGTTCGACAGTGATTGTTTGGGCACGCTGTTCTACATCCTCTGTTGTGGTGAGTCCTCATATTTCAAGGATGTGATGTCTGATGTTGGTTTCACGGAATTAGTTACATTTGATAACTGAGTATGAGTCAGTTTGGGCATGTCTCAATTGCTCGCTGGTTTTATTGATTTTATTAGAGGCTTGTCAGACTAGTATAGATATTGGGAGTTGACTAATAAGTTGTATTTTGTTATCTTTCTAAAATTCTTTTATTCTTGGATGATGATTACTCTATTTATATTTGAGGGTTATTTATGAAAACCCCGTTGATTTGTGTTAAACTAAATGAAAATGTCTCAAAGGGTTAGCATGGGGCTACTCGTTGCCTCAAGCACCGTGTGATGCTCCAGGACCCATTTTTTGGGGTGTTACAAACTTGGTATCTGAGCCTAAGGTTTTAAGGTGTCCTAGGGAGTTTGATAAGCCGCGTTAAGTAGATTCTTGATCATAAGTGTGTAGCGTGCCACATCTTTGAGCAAGAGGCTACAAGACGTTTTAGGAAAAAATTTGATTCTTTCTTTCAAAAGTTTATCGTGCTTAAAGTGTCTTTCTCTGCTATTGATTAGTGCTCTCCTCTTTCAAAAATATGCCTCCATGTCGAGCGAGAAGAAATAATGATGGTCAGCAATCTCAATCCGCTGACCCATTGAATGAAAATGTGTCTTATGCTGAATGCCCCAGCAGCTTTAATGGACCTCATAAATCGAGTGTTCAGACCATATCTGGATATCTTTGTCATAGTGTTCATCGATGATATACTGGTGTACTTTCGTAGTGAGGATGAACATTCTGATCATCTCTGAACTGTCTTGCAAACCCTTAGAGATCATAAGTTCTTTGCCAAGTTCAGTAAGTGTGAGTTTTGGCTAAGTTCAGTTGCTTTTTTGGGTCATATCATTTCTTCCGAGGGTATTAGAGTTGATCCCCAAACGACCGAAGCTGTTAGAAATTAGCCTATACCTATTTCTCTGACTGATATCCGAAGTTTCTTAGGTTTAGCTGGCTATTACCATTATTTTGTTGAGGGTTTCTCCTCTATAGCGTCTCCTATGACTCGGTTGACCCAAACGAAAGTGAAGTTCTTGTGGTCCAAATCTTGTGAGAAGAGTTTTCAGGAGTTAAAGACTCGACTCACTTCAGCCCTTGTTTTGACTTTGCCTGATAATATTGATGGTGTTGTGGTGTACTGTGATGCTTTGAGAGTTGGGTTGGGTTGCGTACTGATACAGAAGGGTAAGGTGATAGCTTATGCTTCTAGACAGTTGAAACCCCATGAGAAAAATGACCCCACCCATGACCTTGAGTTGGCTACTGTTGTGTTTGCTTTAAAAATCTGGAGACACTATTTGTATGGTGTCCATGTTCATGTTTTCACTAATCATAAGAGTCTGCAGTATGAGTTTACCCAGAGAGAGTTGAATCTTAGGCAGAGATGATGGTTAGAATTGTTAAAGGACTATGATATGAGTATGCTGTACCATCCGGGCAAGGCCAATGTTATGGCGGATGCCCTAAGTAGAGTGCCCATGGATAGTGTTTCGCATGTGGTAGAAGGTAAGAAAGAGTTGGTTCGTGATGTACATCATTTGGCTAGATTGAGGGTTAGGTTTTTTGACTCTGCTGAAGGTAGTATAGGGGTTTAGAGTAGTTCCGAATCCTCCTTGGTTTCAGAAGTGAAGGAAAAGCAATACTTAGATGCTAGTTTGGTCAGACTGAAGGAGTCAGTCAAGAACCAAAAAGTAGAGGTTTTCTCCCAAGGGGGAGATGGTGTGTTGAGATTGCAGGGTAGATTGTGTGTCCCAAATGTTGATGATCTGAGACAGAGGATTATGGCTGAAGCGCACGGGGCGCAATATTCTATTCATCCTGGTGCAACCAAGATGTACCGAGACTTGCGAAAAATCTATTGGTAGAGTGGCATGAAGAAAGATATAGCAGCATTTGTAACTAAGTGTGCAACATGCCAACAGGTTAAGGTTGAACACCAAAGACCTAGTGGTATGATGCAAGAGTTTAGTATTCCTACCTGGAAGTGGGAAGAGATAAATATGGACTTCGTGATTAGTTTACCTCCTTTCCGACGCCATCATGATTCTATTTGGGTTGTGGTTGATAGGTTGACTAAGTCTGCTCATTTCTTGCCTGTTTATACTTCATATACTGCTGAGGATTATGCTATATTGTATATCTGAGAGCTAGTCAGACTTCATGGAGTTTCCTTGTCTATCATTTTAGATAGGGGTACTCAGTTCACTTCGCAATTTTGGAAAGCTTTTCAGAAGGGTCTTGGTACCCAAGTGCTTTTGAGTTCTGCTTTTCATCCGCAGACTGATGGTCAGGCTGAGCGGACCATCCAGACCTTAAAGGATATGTTGAGAGCTTGTGCACTTGACTTTAAGAGAAGTTGGGATGATCACTTTTCGTTGATAGAGTTTACTTATAATAACAGTTTCCACTCTAGTATTGGC
>NC_061122.1:47332885-47333991 GCF_002878395.1 Capsicum annuum
AAAATGATAGGGGTACTCAGTTCACTTCGCAATTTTGGAAAGCTTTTCAGAAGGGTCTTGGTACCCAAGTGCTTTTGAGTTCTGCTTTTCATCCGCAGACTGATGGTCAGGCTGAGCGGACCATCCAGACCTTAAAGGATATGTTGAGAGCTTGTGCACTTGACTTTAAGAGAAGTTGGGATGATCACTTTTCGTTGATAGAGTTTACTTATAATAACAGTTTCCACTCTAGTATTGGCATGGCTCTGTTTGAAGCCTTATATGGGAGGAAGTTTAGATCACCCATAGGTTGGTTCGAGATGGGTGAAGCGGCTGTGAGTGGTCCTGATTCGGTATTTGAGGCTATGGAAAAAGTTAAGTTGATTAGGGAAAGGTTGAAAACTGCGCAGAGTCATCAGAAGTCATATATGGATGTTAGAAGGAGAGACCTTAAGTTTGAAGTTGGTGACCTAGTGTATCTAAAAATTTCACCCATGAGGGGGGTGAAGAGATTCAGAAAGAAGGGAAAGCTTAGTCCCCGTTATGTTGGTCCTTACAAAATTCTTAGCCATGTTGGTAAGGTAGCTTATGACGTCGAGTTGCCTTTCGAGTTGTCCTATGTTCATCCAATATTCCATGTCTCCATGCTTAGAAATCATATTAGTAATGTTGTGGTAGTGGATTCCTCTGTGAGTGCTGACATTCAAGAAAATCTTTCTTTTAATGAGATTCCTGTTGAGATTCTTGATTTCATTGTCCGAAGACTAAGGAACAAAGAAGTTCCCTTGGTCAAGGTGTTGTGGCGAAACCAATCTGTTGAGGGTGAAACTTGGGAAGCTGAGGCGGATATGCGATCCAAGTACCCGCACCTACTTTCTGCGAACTCTAATCAAGCTTAAGGTACCGCTCTTTCCTAAAGCATGTACTTTTGATAAAAGTTGTAGCATTTCAGCTGTCATTTATTATGTGTTCAGCTGTAGTTTCTTGAATTTATGCATTCTATGTTGCATTCGGAGTGAGAAATGATGTGGTGATGAGTCTAACGAATGGTTTCAGCTGTATGCTCTACTCCCTATCTAATCTTGGCATGTCTAGCATCATTCGAGGACGAATGTTTCCAGGGGGGG
>NC_061122.1:47636991-47836006 GCF_002878395.1 Capsicum annuum
TGCTCCCTATCTTCACACTTTTCGATTAGTCTAACTGATTCCACAGAAAAGATATCATCTAAACATAATATAGAAGAGTGCTTTGGATGATTGACCTCTATATCCATCTTCTTATGAATAACTGACCTCATGTCTTGACGCATATCATATAAGATATCAGTCATTTTTTCCATACGATCCAACATTAGTTGAAGCATAGCTTCTATGCCACTCTTTTCGGTGCTTTGTTTCTCCTTTTCTTGACCATAAGACCTATCAAACTCATAAGAAGAACTAGAATTTAGGTTAGCATAATACGCGGAGGGGGCATTTGGGCAATCACTTAAATGTCTATCTTGACCAGTACATAAAGAACAATCATACTCCTGGTAAGATGGAGGTGGTGTACATATCTCTCTCCGGGGAGCGTATCTATAATCTTGCCAAAAGTGAGGTCCATCACAATATAGACATGGATCATCAAGATAAGATTTCCAACCACCAAGCTCATGTTCATTCCATGATGCCATAGTAATAAGTAAGCTAAAATAAAAATCTACCTAACATAAGAAATAAAAAAAAAACAAAAGCAAATATTTATAAGTTTGAATTCAAGCAAGTAGGCTCAAATTCCAAACCAACTCAATACACTAAATTGTTCCCCGGCAACGGCTCCATTTTTTATAACGCTCAACTTACACTTCAATTTAGTGCAAGACGGTCGTAGTCAATATATTTACCCAACTTTGAAGTCGGGGTCGAATCCACAGGGAACAATGTGAGTGGCGATTAAACTAGTTTGAAACTAAAGCTACAAGTTAAATTTAAACAACTGGCACGAAAAGACAAAAATAGGGGTTTTTGATGATTAGCAAATAATTGTTGGTTACTTTAGTTTTAGTGTTCGTAATCAAGAGTTTATGAAAAATCAGAATTATGTTCACTAGGGCTTTTGGTACTTGACAGATGCTACTAGTGGTTCAAGATTCTCATGATAGGTAGAACAACAAGTTATCTTTATCGAATTTATGCTTAAACATCTCTCGACCTACTTAAGCCTTTAATTACCTAATCCTCTCGGACCTAGGAAATTTATATTCATTGCCCAGATTTTACCTCAGGTTAACCAACCTTGTTACAGCGCTGATTATTAAATAGAAGTTTAGTGTTTCCAAGTCCCTGTCGATAATTCACTTTCCACTATATTTGATTTCTTTCTCAAGAAAATCAAAGCAAGTGTTATCTATTATTTGCAACCAACAGACAATAATTAAAACCTCTAAATTATCAAGAAGTCCTACCACCTTTCGAATCCTGAGCACTCAGCACCTTATCAAGACCTAACCCTAGATCCTACAATTCAGGTTAAAGGAATTTAGCCGCTCATGACGTAAAAAGCGAAGCAACTGGATGAATTTATGCTTTGAAAGATAAACTTACCACAAGATGAATAGAAACTAGAGATTCTCAGATTAAATCACAAAGAAAAATTCAAAAATATTAATGATAGTCTCTTTAACGTAATTGCTTTTTTAAGACAAAAGTAGAGAGAGAAAATATGAAAGTATCGTCTCTCAAAACTCAAGGTCCAGGACTCTTAAGAAAACCCTAAACAAGGCTTTAAATAGTTCACCCTAATTATAAAAACAAAATAATAAAATTCAGAAATTCTTCGAATTAGGTGATGCCATTTTTGGTAGCCTATCTGGAGGCTGACGACTTATCATAAATGTCGTCAGCTTCTCTTTGCTTTTGATACTCGCTGCCTAACGCTGGCGACAAATGGTGATGCCCTATCAGCTCCTTGACGACCTATCACAAATGTCGTCAAGTCTCTACTTCAGCTCTCATGTGCTGCCTTAGGCTGACGATAACTTTGATGACTTATCATCTCCTTGACGACATATCACAAAATGTTGTCACAGCTTTCAACTCAGGTCCATTCTTTGTCTGAGGCTGACGATGAAGCTGATAACTTATCACAAGGCTGACGACAACTTATCAAAAATATCGTCAGCCACACTTCTCTTCGAATTTCTTCAGATTTCAACTCCTTTGCTTCCATCCTTGTTGGTTCTCTAACATATTAGCTTCTACTGCAAAATCGAACATAAAACAATCAAAAATGACAAAACTTGCTTAAGATTTCACAATTATTCTCAGTTAAAATCCTCAAATGTGTTAGCGTCTACTCAAACATCAGTGGACCCTTTTGCAAGTTCCCACCATCTCAAGGCTCGACCTTGAAGGTGCTTAATAATATATTTGACTTGTTCAACTTTGATCATATCATAGTCTTTGAAAAATCTATCATACTGTAATTCCCAATCAATGTAAGCCTCGGGATCACCACTTCTTTTGAGAGTAGGGAGAATGATCTTAGTGGAGTTGAAACTCTTCTTACATTCACCATATCTGCCTTCGTTCCCATGTCTCGACATTTGTTAATTAGAATAAGATATATATGATATAGTAGTCCGAGAAGGGGAAAAGGTATTCGACATGCTTTTTTGTACCTACAATAAGACACTCATCAAAGACAACAAACAATGTTGGCGTTAGCAAAATAAAGGCTCACAATTACTCATCTTTACATATATTTGATTGCCTCACATTTGGATCAACTAATTCTGAAAATTGCTTATAGTTTGGTTATACAAGAGGTGTTGATTGCTACTCTTGGTCAGAGTAGATTATTGTTTAAAGAAATATGGATGACTTAATTATAAACAAAATAACTTGAATCAAAAAGTTAACTACGAAATAAAATTAGAAAAGCATACAAGAAAATGGACTCTAAGACTAATCAATCAACTAAGTAAGGACAACTACTCGTTAATAATTAGTTTAGCAATCAAGAAATAAAATTAGAAATCAAAAATTGAAACTAAGAAATTGAAACCTGAGCAAAATTAGATTTTGGATGGTTTGGATATATTTTGGTGAGATGTGAACACAGGTGACCATATGCTCTTTGCAGTTGGGACTTCGTAGGTCAAAACGATGAACCTGGAAATCACCTGCGTTGGTGATCTGCTGGCATAGATGGGCCATCTGACCATGCATGTGGCCCAAACAGAACAACTGAAGCCTTCAGATTTTAAACTTTTTATGGGCCCTCTTGTATTCTCTTTCCTAGTATCTTCCCCTTTTAAAATATTTCTTTGTACCAACACCTTAAACACCTTCCTTTCACCTTTCTTTTGGATATAAAAACATCTTTTTTTTTATTAATCTTCTTCTTAAAGATATGAAAATTCTTCAAGAACACCAAGAACAAATATGAAGATACAAAATTCACAACTTTCCCATTTTAACTCAAAATTAAATGAAACTTGAGATTTAAGCTCCCTTTTGTAATGAGGAACAACCTCCAACAACTTTTAACACTCAAATCCATACCAAAATTTTTAGATTTTTAAACCCATTTGCACATTTCTTCAAGTTCTAAACTCAAAAATGATGGATTCTCCAAAACCTTGGCAATTAACACCAAATTTCAGATCTAGGGTCATTTTAATTTGGAAAATACTTTTTAGTAACTCATATATTTTAATTCTAATCCAAATTTGATAGATCTAAGAATCCACTTCACTTTTTCTTCAAGCTCAAGAACACAACAATGGGGTGTCTTCAAATCCACTTAAATCAAACTCAAATTTCAGATTTCAACTCCAATAATACTAGATAAAGCAAATCTAGTATAAAAACTACAAAAATGACTAAAAAAAATACAAATATTTTTAGGGTTTCGGGGAAAAATGAAATTTTTAGATATTTTTTTAAAAAGTTGTAAGGTAACAATTCCAAAACTAGAATCATGGAAATGATCCTAAGTATTGCCCTGATACCAAATGATAGTCACCAAACTATGAAAAGACGAAACAAACATAAAAACTAGAAGAAATCATAGAATTGACATGCGGAAAAAAATAAAGATAGATAATAAGACATAAAAGGAGAAAATTAATAAAATCAAAGGGTACATTAAACCCTAAAACCTCGATTGATTGATCCTAAAAGAAGCACCCTATAACTACGAAGACCTTGAGAAAATCATAATGCCCTCGAAATCCCTATTTCTAAGTAGTAACCAACATGCTTTTCCATGCACCCAATTTTTTCCAAGAGTTCCACAATTTCAATATTCATCAAAAACTAAACAGGAAGAAGGGAAAAACTATTATTTATAGCCATGGGCAATATATTGCAAAGATGAGCCCAAAAGTGATCCATTTCAATAAATTAGGGCATCTGCTAGCGGAGATGGGCCACCTGCTAGCGCAGATGACATAACCTCTAATCTGCTGCAACATATCTCCATCTGTTGGGGAATTTTGGGGGTGTATGTCACTCCATCATGCCGTTTAGTTTTTCTTACCTACCCAACGACCCTTCTAATGACTTCCTTGACTCCAAGCTCTCTTTCATATATGGTATTGCTCAACTTGGAGCTCAAAATGGATCCTCCACACACGTCTTTGTGGCTTGGATCCCTTGATGTCGCCATTGAAATATAAGACAAGAAAGGTTGATACCGATTTGGCTTGTATCATCTATCCTTCCCAAAATTCATTTTATGAAATTATACTAGGTATGTTGATGTTGTATAGTTATACTTTTTGCAAAGATTATTTAAAATAATGTCCATACTTGAATATACTTAAATACAATTTTATAAGTTAAACATGAGCCAGAAAATAAGTTAAAAGGTATTTTTCAAATTTAGCGCTCATTTGACTATGTGATTTGAAATCATGATTTCAAACCATGATATAAAATCATTTGAAATGAAGTTGAAGTTTCATTTGAACATGCAATTTGAATTTCTTAAGTTGTGACAGGAGGATGATGTTCGGATGGTAAGAAACGCTCGCTTTCAACTCTAAGATTGTGAGTTCGAGTCACCAAGAGAGAAAAATTCGAGGCCCTAGGGAAGGTTTTAAAAAAGTAAAAAATAAATAAATTCTTAATTTACATTTTTTCTCATAAACATAAAACTCATAAATTATGAAAACTATCAAAATTTTCTCAAGTTTTATACAATCTTATCAAATAAGCAAAAGTTTATAAATAAATTGGTAATTTTGGTTGGTAGTTATAAATATATTTACCAACTTCTGGATCTTTTCGTACAAAGTATAAATATATCTCCATGATTCTCTTATAAATAAATATTTGCCAATTACAAACTTTCAGATACACATAATTTATAAAGATTCCTTAGCCAACAAAAATAGTAACTAATTATTCTTTAATATAATCTTTTTACATGGTATAAATAATCTCTTTAAGCTGAGTATGTTTCCTTTTTTGAATCTCAAATCATGATTTTATTTTTTATATTTTTGAAAATTCAGAAGTACATCTCGTGATTTGAAATTTTGATATGAAATCGCACGTTCAAAGGTTCACTCAAAATACAACTTTAAAATGGATTTGAAACTTATATGTCACGCACTCATTTACACTAATTTTCAAATAAAGTGAAAATTATTCTAAAAATAAAACGTAAAGAATTTTCACGCTCAAATGGGTTCTTAATTAATTTAACTCTCACTTTATCCATCGTTGTCTTTTAACGCTTTCCGATGCCAATCTGCCATAACATTCAACTTTTACAGTAACATTACAGTTTTCTTTCCTATAATATTGACGCTCAATCTTCTTCTTAGTAATACTTCTTATTTTCTTTCTAATTCTTAAAGAGATTATATTTTCTGGTTTCCATGGATCAATATTATTCTTTCAATTTAAATGGGACCTTTATCTCATCATCATCCCAATAAAGTATTATCTGATTTAATTCCTGTTTTCTTTTATTTTTCATATTCTTTCAAAAAAATATTTTGTATTTTATATTCATAAAGATAGCAATCATATTGTGGTAGTTACGCCTCCCAAACACATTAAAAAAAAAAACTAGTAAAATTTTAGCATTGTAAGAATCGTGCCGAATTTTAAATATTAGTCAAAAATATTAACGACACGATATGATAATTTTGAAGGACAAAGGAGTCAATGATAAATTTAAGAACTCTGTGCTAACTTCAAAGACTACTGTAATGTTAATTTAGATGCTTTAAACACAATAGTAGTTGTTTTACAAATATATGTTTAACTCTGTGTCAATGGGATTTCTGAGTTTCTACCCTAGCATGAAAAATAAAAAGCTCTAGAAAGCAAAAAACTTTTAAGTTTCATGGCTTATCCATCATAGAATAATTGTAAATTATTTTGGATGTTTGAACATGCAATGTTTGTTTAGCTATGTTACTGATTATGTGTATTTTGGCAGTCTTTAATTTAGTATAAACAACCTCTAAAGGCTTAAAACTCTAAATATATTGGATTTCCATCATAAAATTTTCATAATGTCTCTTTGAATGTTTGAATATGGGATATCACGACCTGAGACTATCCCTTCGTTGTCACAAGATGCTTAAAGCCTCAAGTGATTCCCAAGCTAACCCATGATTTGGCACGACACTATGAATATTGAACAACAACAATAACAACATACCCAGTGTAATCCCATAAAGTGTGGTCTGGTGAGGGTAAAGTGTACTCAATCCATACCATTACCTCAGATGAAGTACAGAGGCTGTTTTCCATAAACCTCCGGCTCAGGACAGATAACAGTATAACAAATAACAAATAGAAAACATAAAAGCACACAACTAAAATGGGATAACACACCGCTAGATAATAAAGAAAATAAGGCACTCACAAAGTAATACTATAAATTATCTATTCGAAATTGAAGACATCATCGAAATACCATGAACAAACAGCTATATGCGTAGATACAAGCAAACGCACTCTTATATACTATTACGGACGAACTCCTGCCTACTAACGCTCTACTCTAATCCGCGTACTCCACACCTTCCTACTAAGGGTCATGTCCTCCGTAAGCTGTAACTGCTCCATATCATGCCTAAGCACCTTTATAATGACCCGAGACTACCCCTAGTCGTCATACAGTGCTTGCGACCCCGAAGGACCACAAGTTAACCCATGAATGATATCTGCTGTGAGCACTGAACAATAAAACTGAAATAAATGCAGAATAATGGGCTGAAATGACCTAAGGTTCAAAGCATCTAAAATACTAATAAAATATAATAACATTTGAATCTGAATACTGTCTGAAAATCTAGTCTGAAAAGCCTCTAACAGAATCTGTCTGAAAGTGGAGTTGATGGGACAATCCCCAACTAACTCCATCTACTAAAATACTGCTAAGCTGAAGTACTGAAATAAAAGCATATCCTCGATAGATGAGGACTCTCTGCTAAATCTGCTACTGGTGGTTGAATCTGGCTAAGCGCAGTCAGGAACCTGAGCATTCGAACCTATGATATGAAACATCATAGCGCAAGAAACGGGTATGCGATTAGTACATGGGAATATACTAGTATGCTAAATTAGGTAAGGCTGAATGCATGGGTTCATATGCATGAACAATAACTAACTGAATGATATACAAAAGCTGGATTAGCATACATGAAGGATCTGTAACTACTGAACATATTGTGCCTACTGTGATTGGAACTGAATCTGATAACTGATAACTGAATATACTAATAATCTAGGATCACTGATAATCTGAATTACTGTTAACTGAGTGGTTGTATCTGACAGTCCTGATTTTGTAGAACTGAACTGAGTTCTATTCTGAAGAGTGAGACCGAAACTGAAATCGTGAGAGGTAATCATCTAACCGATATGCCCCAAATAAGATAAGATAACTGAGCTGGGGTCCAATCTGTAACTCTAATTAGAAGGGTGTCAGTACCGTGCCATGGGTAAAGACAAGCTAAGGAGTAACCCTCTATTGGTAGTTCCCTAAATAAGAACAGTGTTACCCTCTACTGGCAGGTAGTGCACCTCATCAACCCTCAACTGGCAGGTGTTATGTCTCCACTAACGCTGGCTACGTAGTTCTGAAATGCAAGGATTATTTCTAAGGATCACACCCTCTGCTGGAAGGTGAGCCCCCATTCTTGGGTTCACTTGATGCTGGATTCTACTCCCAACTGAAGGACACTAAACTGTTGTACTGGACTGAATTCACTGAGATTACTGAATTTTCCTAAGTTCTGTAATTGACTGAATTCTACTGAGTTCTGTAACGAATTGAGAGTACTACTGATCGTGACATGACTGATAATATTCTGTAACTGACATGGCTCTAGGTAAACAGCTAAATTGTTGGGAGTTAAATATCCCTAGGACTCGATAGCATAAAAAGTAAAGAAAAGCATCATCTTGAATAACATAACAATGTTCACTTGGTCATAATTCATTCATAGAGAAATTCCATCAAACACTTGTAATATATTAACTTGTACATAAATGGGGAATACATATTAGCATGCTATATGGCATTATTTCATTCACACAGACAATTTATCAAACACATAAGAAGCATACTTGGTTCATTAGATCATAAACACTTAGGGTTAACATGGTTACAATAATCAACTTACAAATTGAAGGATTTATCAGGATTATCATGTAATTCAACACATGCTAGAATCAATTTTTGGAACTAGTAATCTAAATCATGGATTAAAAGTCAAACAATACCATGAACATGAATTCAATCTAATTCAAACATGGAATTCATAAATCATAAATCTTGTATATTGAAAAAGGATTCTTGGGGTCCATGGAAGGTAAGGATCCATTTTTTTTTTTTTGAATTAAAAGTATTTTATTTCTTTAAAAAGTGAAACAATAACAGAAGTGGATCAATCACTGGGGAAGTTGAGAAGAAAAGAAAATACAAAAAAAGAAAAACAGCAAAGCAAAATACGAAAAAAGACAAAAGAAAAACCAAAGCTAAGCAAACAAAATTCCTCTTTTCGCTATTCATCGCAGGACGCTCTAGTTGATATCAGTGTACTGAGGACGATGGAGTTGGCTTGTAGAGCACCCAATCAAATCATTCTTCTACCAGCAATTCTTTTTTGAGGAATTTGGGTTGATTGCTCGTAGGGCATTCAAAAACTCTCACGAATGCCAAGTCAATCTAATCCATGAAGACATCTTCAATTCCTCATATATACAACCGTAGGTCGATGAATTCCTTGGTTTGAAACTTCACAGCCAACAACAAATGTCGAAATCCTCTACAGGAGTTTGCAGCACCCAGAAAGGAGATTGAGTGATTACAGGTGTGGTCAAGTGTTTTTTTATCAATGATCAAAGAACACTCTTCATTTTCTCTAGCAGGATGAGTCATAGACTAGTACCACTGCCAAAAGATGGAATGGAGAGTGTTATTTGATCACCTATAGTACACCCTCGACGTAATGTTCCTTAGTAGTTCGTCTTTATCTTCAAACTTGATGTACAATGATGTATTATGTTGGTGATGAGCAGTTGAACTCCTTGTTTTGGAACTTCTTGATTCTGATGTTTGGCATCTGGGATTTATCCATATTAAGGATTGTCTTGGCCTGTGTTGGTAATTCCTGAAAAGAGTTAAATGTTAATTTCTTAGTACCTGCAAAACAGTGAACATAGTTAGATAAAAAATCTGCTAGTATGTTTCCTTCTCTGAATATATGTGTTACTGCCACCATCATATTAGCCATTAACCTCCTTATTTTCTTTATCTCTACTGAAATAGTCCATGGTACCTCCCACACACCTTGTACAACTCTCTTTGCAATCAGAGAATCTGTTTCAATAATCAATGGGGTGAATTGATTATTGAAGCAGTGTTTTAGAGCTATTCTTATAGCCATGACTTCAGCGTTAAGACTGTTATCTTCTTCCAGTTTCCTTGATTCTGCATAAGTTAAATCACCTTCCCAGTTTCTAATACAGAATGCACACGAGCTGGTACCAGAATTCTTTTTGAACGAGCCATCAGTATTACACTTATATACTCCTTGTTTCGGAGCTGACCATGTAATGACTTGAGCTTGAATCGGTGGCATATACTGATCCAAAAACTGAATTATTTCAGGCCATGACGTTGGCATATGATTTAACCAAGGGTATCTGTTTCGAGCAAATAGAGAGATGTTAGTATTAACTTCCATCTCCATTCTCCAATAAGAGTATTTGCCTCCATTCTTTACTGTGTTCCTTGCCTTCCAAATCTGCCAAAGGATGAAGATTGGCATAGCTTGATATACAGGTTTCAACTTAGTGTTGCATTTAGCATTCCACCATCTGTATATTGTATATTTGAGTTGTATAAAAGGACCTGGTACACCTGCAGAGGAAGAAAAAACATGCCATAATCTAGCAGATTTTTGACAAGTAACAAACAAATGGTCCCAGGTTTCTGTTACTTGATCATTGCAACAGGTGCAGATTCCATTGTAAGAGAAACCCATACTTCTATTCATCTCCCCAACAGGTAGTCTTTGCTTGCATAGTCTCCAGAAGAAGAAATTAATTTTAAAAGGAATTCCTTTGACCCACAAGAGCCTATATAATTCCTTTTCGTCAGCTCTATGCCTGATTAATTCCCAGGATGAGCTCACAGTGAACTTGCCAGAGTTATTCGGCATCCACCATGCATGATCCCATCTTTCATCTTCAATCATTTAATCAATTTTAGACAGGATATGAATGCAAATGTCTTTAGGGAAAAGTTGATTAATCAAGTCTACATTCCAGCATCCGTTTTTCAACAATTGTTTAATGTCCTCCACCTCATAATTGAAAGAGTAATTGATGGGAAGCAAGAAATACAAGGCACCCAACTTAGTCCAATTGTCAAACCAAGCACTAGAATGACCACATCTTGGTTCCCACCGAATTTGTTGGTCAACGATATCTCTAGCTTCCAACATTAATTTCCACGTTTGTGACCCCCCTCTCCAATCTACCACTTGAGGTCTATGCCTTTTACAGTACTTGTTCCAAAGGAAATTAGACCACAAGGATTTTTTAGTTCTAAAACTCCACCATAACTTAGCAAAGAGGGCTTTTGAAACATCAAAGAAAGACTTAAATCCTAGCCCTCCTTCCTCTTTGGGTAAGCACATATCTAGCCAAGATACCCAGTGTTTATTCCTACTTACTTCCTTGAAGTTCCATAGAAATTTTGCAAAAACTCTATAGAGATCATGTAAGACACACTTAGGAGGAGAAATAACTGTAAGAAGGTAAATAGGAATGCTTTGCAATACACTCTTGATAAGGACATATTTACCACCAAAAGACAGAAGTTTGCCTTTCCAAGATTGCAAAACGTTATGAACTTTTTTCACCAATTCTGCAAAATAAACTTTCTTTTTCTTAGCATGACCTATAGGACATCCCAGGTAGTTGAAAGGGAACTTACCTTTGATAAAACCATTAATATCTTCAACGTCATGAACAATACTTCCTGCAACTTTATTATGTACATAAAACAAACTTTTGCCTTTGTTTATCTTTTGGCCAGATTGTAGTTCATAAGTAGAAAGAATATGCATAATCAGCTGCATACTTCTCTTGTCTGCAGATGTGAAGATGATGGTGTCATCTGCATACGAGAGGTGATTAATTGGCTCACTCCATTTAGGCATTCCAAAACTCTTAAAATCTTTGTTATAAAACAAGTCATTTAAGTTTTTAGATAACACTTCCGCAGCCATAATAAAAAGGGCAGTTGATAAAGGATCACCCTGCTTCACACCTCTAGTCGAATGAAAGAAGCCATGTGACTGGCCATTAATCAAGATAGAATACCGGTTATTAGAAAGCAATCTCCAAATTTTATCGATAAATCCTTTATCAAAACCCATTTTTTCCAAAACCTTAACTAAAAAGCACCATTCAAGTCTGTCGTACGCCTTAGCCATATCAAGTTTAAATACCACATTGGCAGGTTTACCCCTTTTTCTGATATCAGTGATGATTTCTTGAGCCAACAGGACATTTTCAGAGATACTCCTTCCTTTTATAAAACCAGATTAATTTTGAGAGATAAGTTTTGGAAGAAAATTGTCCAACCTACCATGTAAAATTCTTGATATAATCTTATTAATAAAATTACTAAGACTTATAGGTCTAAAATCCGCGAAAGATTGAAAGGCTTCTTTTTTTGGAATCAAGACCAAGTTTGAATGGGTAATTGATTTAGGAAGAGTCTGACCTTGAAAGAACGCATTAATAACTGCACACACATCTTTTCGTATGAACTCCCAAGTCCTTTGGTAGAATAATCCATTGAATCCATCAGGACCGCAAGCACTATCACCATTAAGTTAAAAAACAGCACCTTTGATCCCTTCTTCTGGACATAAACCGTTTAAACCTCTGTTGTCAACTTTTGTGACAGTCTGGAATATTTTCCAACAAAGAGTATTCATTTGCAATTAACTGAGTAGTGAATTTCTCCTTGAAAAAAGCTAATGGCTTCTGCTGCAACCTGTTGTTCTCCTTCTGCCTAGTCACCAGTTTCTTTCTGAATCCTGTTAACGTTCGATCTGTTGCGTCTACCTCTTACCATGCTATGGAAAAACCTGGTATTACGATCTCCTTCTGAGAACCATTGAATACCAGTCTTTTGCATCCAATAATCCTCCTCCATCTTCAAATACCTTACTAATTCAGCTTGTGCCTGTCTCAAAACAACCCTATTTGCCGCAGTTGGAAACTCTTCGAATAACGCTTCTTTTATTTTCACGATTTCTTCCCTGATTGCTAGTTGCTGAAAAATGTATCCTAGCTTCTCTCTACTCCATTTTGTTAGAGCTAATTTTTTCATCTTCATTTTTACCTTGAAGTTGATGAACACATCCTCATGAGTATTAGACTCCCAAGCATTTTTAACTACCTCAATGAAGCCTTCAGTATCAGCCAAATCTTTAGAAATCCGAAAGGCCTGTTATCCTGCTTTTCCAGCCCACCACATGTAAGTAAAAGAGGAGCATGATCAGATCCAGTTCTTGCCAAATGTTCTAACTCAGCCTTACCAGGAAAATCAAAAAATTGTTGAATAATAAGCAGTCTATCAAGTCTCTTGAAGATGCACTCTGCTTCAGCTCTTCCATTCCACCATGTGAATGGACTCCCTTTGAACTTAATATCAAGTAAGCCACATGAATTTTTACAAAAAACAAAGTCTTTGTATTCTTGTGGATACACTGGTAGCCCTTCAATTTTCTCTTCAGCATCAATAATAACATTAAAATCCCCACCCACAAGCCATGGAAGTGACATGCTATTACAGATTCCATAAATATCATTCCACAGATCAATTCTTTGGGTAGTCTCACATTTAGCATAAACAGATATGATTACAAGTTCCTTATTATTATCCATGAACTTTAATTTGGTAGTGAGTTGCTGTTCAGAATCATCCAGTACGTCAACTTGGATGTTGTTATTATCAAAAATCCATATCTTCCCATTTACATTAGCATTAGCATATTCCATCCTCAATTTCCTCATATTTCTGCAACTGACTGGTTTCTTGGAATGGTTCCATTAAGGCTACAAAACTGAATTTATGATGCTTATGAAGCATTTGAACCCTGTGAAAAGCATGGAAGGTCCTCACAGACCTGATGTTCTAAAATAACATTTTCATAGTCATTTAGCAAATGATCTGGAACCCCTTTTAGGCAATACTCTCTTAGCTTGTGGTACTTCTGATTTGCCTTTCGTTTTCTTTGCATTTGGCTATAAAGTTGGTGATGATCCTGCTAACTTCATAATTTCCTGGAGATTCTGACAATTATTCTCTTCTTCCTTATCTTCCCTACTGCTGTCATCAAAATTAGACTTCTTTTCCTCTTTTATCTTGTCACTACAGTTGTGGGATACTATGTCATGAAGCTTCTTAATAGGTGGTGAAGTCCGAGCTTCCTGGATTGGGATTGGCAAGGTAACCAAAGCTTGCATCTCTTCTGTTGCTATCGAGTCATTCATTTTAATTGCATTTTCAGTTGGGAATCGGCTAGTGGCCTCAGCAATGTTTACAGCAGCCAAAGTGGTATCTACGTTCAAAGGTTCATGATAAGTTGCATTGGATAATTGATACTCTTGATCAATGAAATCCTCAACTGGTAGTGTATTCTCATGGATGCTTTGATTAATCTCACCAATTTTTCTGGTGACAGCCAAACTCCGTTCCTCATTTTCCATGCCACCACTTTTGTATTGTTCAGATAAATTTTGTTTATCTGCCCTACTGTCATCTATCTCTGCTCTGCTGCTGCTGGATTTTCCTTCAATAATGCCATTATCCTTGTCTGCCATATCTGTAGTGTCTGTAATCTCCGTGGCATTATTACGTTGATATGTGAAGCCATGTACCTGATTTGGTTGAGCTTTGACATTTTTTTCTTCCTGCATTCTGCCTCTATTGGATAGTTGTTGATGCACATGTTTTTGGTGGGCTGTTTCAGTAACCTCCTTAGGTGAGTTTGCATTCTTTTCTTTGTCTTCCAACCCATGGCTGCCCTCCTTTTCACTGGCTTGCAGTACTCCAAAATGGTTTGATATACTAACTCCCTTACCTTGTTGAGGTTCTGTTGCTGTGCTCATTATCCCTCTCTCCATTTTGAACAATCTCTTGGTGGGATTCCATTTGACGTAGACCACTTTGCCATAAATGTATCTTATTTGCACTGGAGTCTTGTTGTTTTCCTCATTTTGATCATTGTCTTCCTCTTCTGTCTTGTAGTAAATTCTTTTTGGTCTCAGTTCTAGGTGCAATGTTCTGCAATCATCTCCATCATGACCTTGCAATTTGCATGCATGACAATATTTAGGTAGCATATCATATTGGACTCTTATAGATTGAACACTCGACCCTGTAGTCTTCTTGTTCACTACTTCTATTTCAACAACCTTCGGCAATTTCCTGGCAAGATCCACCTAGACTTTAACTTTTGCACAACTAGGATGAGTTTTATTGATTATAGCCATGTCCAACTAGATGGGTTTACCAATTGATGATTTCAATGAAAATAGAGATTCCTTACCATAAAAGGTAGGTAATAGATCAGGAAAAGAGATCCATGCCATAGCTTGAGTAGTTTCTTCTTCTGGCTTAAAATTTACATCATAAATTAGAGGGCACATCTGGTAAGCCAGCCCATTTTTTGCAATGATATAATAGACATTTTTGGATAGCATATTGACATAATCCTCCAATAGATTAAATCTCATCAATATATGTCTATTACGGAGAAGCCCAATTTTGCACTCACCTTTAATTTTGCATTGTGATGGTATTTGCACTCTTAGATCTTCCAATTCTGGCCAACCATAGGAGAATTTTCCAATAATAGCTAATTGTAAATTCTCCAAGACGTTCATTCTTTGTACTTCTTCTGTCCAGGTTACTCGAGGGATTCCATCATTATATATTACAGGTTTCATTTGTATTGGCGTACCTGCAACATTTGAAGCATTCCTTTATGAGGTTTTGGATTTCAACAAATCAGCATACCTCATTTTCTTGGACTGGTCATTTTGCTCATCATCCACAATAAGGGGTTTTTGGGTCAGATTAGGACTTTGTTGAGGATTATCAACCTTAGCATCCGTGGGACATTGTTGGGATTTTTTTGACGCACATGGGTGATATAACTCTGGAAAATTAACTGGAGAGGTAGTAGCTAATACAATTGATGATGGCTGACCAAGGCCAAGGGATTGGTTAGCTACCCGATCTATCATGCCGGAGTAATTTGACCAAAACACTGATTAGGGAATTCAATTTATGGTAGAATTGATGAAAAGAGAAGAGAGTAGAGGTTCATCTATAAAGATTGTGAGGCGATACTTGGTATGGATGAAGGTTCTTGCTTTTGGAGAGGATATACTTGCCTGCCGGTGATGCGTACCGTCCAAATGGTGGACGATCGTCCCGGCGGCGGATAGATAGATAAGGTAAGGATCCATAAATGGACATCTGACATACCTTAATATGATGAGTTCTTGGAGAAATTTTTGGGATTGACCTTGATTCTTGAGAGGTTTTCTTGAGAGATACCTAACTTTTGATTTTGGGGAAAAGTGAATAGTGAAGGGTTTTACACATTTTTAGAACTTAAATTCCACATCTGGGCGGAATAAAATCATGGAAAAAGACTGTTTTAACCCTGGGCGACTGTTTTAACCCTGGGCGCAACTTTAAGTTTTCGTGAAATTTTCCTGATTTGGACCCCTGGCGTGACGCGCCGCTATCGCGCTGGGCCATTGGAAAATGACAACTGGAAATTTCATGGTGGCGTGACGTGGTGGTATCGCGTTGCCACTTTATTTGTGAACTGGAAGTGCATCGCGAGGCGGTGGAATTGCATTGGCACATTGGAAATTGACAATTGTGAACTGGGTTTATGGCACGACGCACCAACATCACGGAGCAACATTGAAAATTGACAATTGCTATTTTGACACACTTCGCGATGCGCTACTTGCCTGAATGACGATGTTTAAAGATTGAAACTTAAGATCGCCATAACTTCTTACCCGATTGTCAGATTTAGGCAAATTTTATATCGTTGGAAAGCTAATTGAATTTCCTAAGCAATGACAGGCTCAAATCTGAAAATTACTAAGTATTCCAAAAATGTTATTTAGGATAACCCATGTACTGAGGGTTAATCTAGGCTAGGGAAATACGGGGTATTACAATATCTCCCCATTGGGAATATTCGTCCTCGAATGTGGCTAGTTAAGCTGAGAGAGTACGAACAGATTGAGTTTACGTACTAAACTAGACATGGACAACTGAAGCATGATTACGTGACTGGTCTGATAGACTGAACTTACATTCTGAACATGCATGTCTGATGCATGAGTATATGTCTGAACGGATTAATGAATACGTGACTGAATATACATGAACGGGAACATGGGGATATGACTAAGTCTGAATCATGATACATGAACTGAATTGATTCCTTGGATACGTGTTCATAACAGGGGGATGGTTATACGGCTGAACTTGGGACTTGAGGGTCAACTATAAGGACCTATTACTTCAACTGGATTTGCTACGTGAAGAGAAAATGGAAGGTTTAGATCATGATAGCTTGGGGGTTATAGTGCATCCCCCCCTTGGAACACTATGTCCCTCGAGAATGCTGACTTAGCTGAGATACTAAGGAAAAGCATGAGACAATGCACGGGGAACCGATGAACTAAATCGTGACTGAATATCTGGGATCTAAAATTGAGGCATAAATATGTAAATGAGAGATCCGTAACATACCAGTGACCATACCAGGAGAACTTTCCTGATCTTATCTGGACTGAAGTGCGTAAAACTTGTTTAGGCGTTGCCCACTGGTGGCACTGGAAGTGGCACCTTGTTGATTTGGGTGACCTGACTAAGCTGAACGACGACTATACTGACCCTGAGAACCTGACTGAGGACAATCTTTGACTCTGTGGCCTGGCTTGCCACACCCGATACAAACATCACTTCTAACTCTGCACACACCCTTATGATTCTTACCACACTCTCCACAAAACGAATTAGTACGACCATTGCTTATGCTATCCTGGGTCATCGGTATACTGGTTGAGGATGGACCTGGGACTGAAGACTTTGGATGAAATTGGGAACAGTTACCGCCTTCTGACTTAGGCTGACTGAAATTAAAGCTACCTGTTCTAGCCCTTCTTTCTCTCCTTCTTCTTAAGCTTCTGCTCCTCAATCTGTTGAGCATGGACCATAAGCCTAGATATATCCATCTCCTTAATCAACATCGCTGTTCTGCACTCCTTGACCACACTATCTAACACCTCAAATATGAACTTGCTCATTCTGGACCTATTATCAGCTACTACATGGGGAGCATACCTGGATAACTGAGTAAACTTGAAGGAATACTCTTTTACGCTCATACAACCTTGTCTGAGATTGATGAGCTCTAACATTTTGGCTTCTCTCAGCTCTAAGGGAAAAAATCTGTCTAGAAAGACAGTAGCAAACTCTTCCCACTCTATGGGCTCTGTATCTATACCCCTGTCTACCTTCCACTACTTAAACCACGTATGGGCTACATCTTGTAACTGATAGGGCGGATTAGACTAAGAGATTAACTTGAGCTCATGCTCACTCACACGACATGAATACTGAAAGAAGGGAAATTTTTCCTAAAACATCCCATAGCCCCCGATCTATAAGTGTGGTGTGCTATACACCCATGAATAAGACTTTACGCGATACGACTTTTCAGACTCCCTAGGACACTATTGAACCTTAGGCTCTGATACCAAGTTTGTAACGGCCCGAGACTATCCCCTAGTCGTTACACTGTGCTTGCGACCCCGAAGGACCATAAGCTAACCCATGAATGATATCTGCTGTTAGCACTGAACAATAATACTGAAATAAATATGAAATAATGGGCTGAAATGACATAAGGTTCAAAGCATCTAAAATACTGATAAAATATAATAACATCTAAATCTGAATACTGTCTGAAAATCTAGTCTGAAAAGCCTCTAACTAAATCTGTCTAAAAGTGGAGTTGATGGGACAATCCCCCAACTAACTCCATCTACTAAAATACTGCTAAGCTGAAGTACTAAAATAAAAGTATATCCTCGATAGATGAGAATTCATTGCTAAATCTGCTACTGCTGGCTGAATCTGGCTAAGCGCGGAAGGAGCTTGAGCGTCCGAACCTATGATATGAAACATCATAGCGTAAGAAACGGGTATGCAGTTAGTATGTGTGAATGTACTGGTATGCTAAATGAGGTAAGGCTGAATGCATAGGTTCATATGCATGAATAATAACTAATTGAATAATATGCAAGAGCTGGATTAGCATACATGGAAGATTTGTAACTATTGAACATACTGTGCCTATTGTGACTGAGTATACTGGAACTAAATATGATAACTGATAACTGAATATACTGATAATCTGGGATCACTGATAAAAATTAAAGAAAAGCATAATCTTGAATAACATAACAATGTTCAATTGGTCATAATTCAATCATAGAGACATTCCATCAAGCACTTGTAATGCATTAACTTGTACATAAATGGGAAATACATGTTAGCATGTTATATGACACTATTTCATTCACACAGACAATTTATCAAACACATAAGAAGCATACTTGGTTCATTAGATCATAAACACTTAGGGTTAACATGGTTACAATAATCAACTTGCAAATTGAGGGGTTTATCATGATTATTATGTAATTCAACACATGCTAGAGTCAATTCTTGGAACTCGTAATCTAATCATGGATTAAAACTCAAACAACATCATGAACATGAATTCAATCTAATTCAAACATGGAAATCATAAATCATAAATCTTGTATATTGAAAAAGGATTCTTGGTCTCTATGAAAGGTAAGGATCCATGAATGAACATCTAACATACCTTAATTTGATGAGTTCTTGGAGAAATTCTTGGGATTGACCTTGATTCTTGAGAGCTAGGATTTGTTTTCTTGAGAGAGAACTACCTTTTGATTTTGGGGAAAAGTGAATAATGAAGGGTTTTACATATTTTTAGGGCTTAAATCCCACATTTGAGCGGAATAAAATCATGGAAAAAGACTGTTTTAACCCTGCGCGCAACTTTAAGTTTTCGTGAAATTTTTCCGATTTGGATCCCTAGCGCGATGCGCTGCTATCATGCCGGGCCATTGGAAAATGATTACTGGAAAATTGCATGGTTGCGCAAAGCAGTGGTATTGTGTTGCCACTTTGTTTGTGAACTGGAAGTGCACCGCGACGCGGTGGGATCACGTTGGCACACTGGAAGTTGACAATTGTGAACTGGGTCTATGGAGTGACGCGCCAACATCGCGGAGCAACACTTGAAACTAACAAGTGCTATTTTGACACACTCCGCAACGCGCTACTTGCCTGAATGATGATGTTTAACGATTGAAACTTAAAATCGCCATAACTTCTTACCCGTTTGTCGGATTTAGGCAAATTTTATATCGTTGAAAAGCTAATTGGATTTCCTACGCAATTACAGGCTCAAATCTAAAAATTACTAAGTATTCCAAATATTTTATTTAGGATAACCCATGACCTGAGTGTTAATCTAGGGTAGGGAAATCCGGGGTATTACAACCTTCCTCCAATATTTCTTTGGCCTATCTCTACCTCACCTAAAACTATCCATAGCCAGCCTCTCACACCTCCAAACTGGATCATCTGTTCCCCTCGTCATCATATGCCCGAACCATCGCGAGCTCACTTTTCGCATCTTGTCCTCTACCGAAACCATTCCCTCCTTCTCCCGAATAATCTCATTTCTAACCCTATCTTTCCTGGTAAGTCCACATATTCATCGCAATATCCTCATATCCACCACCTTCAACTTTTAGATGCAGGAGTTCTTAACTTCCCAATACTTCGCTCCATACAACGTAGCTGATCTGAATGCTGCTCTGTAGAACTTAGGCACCTTCTTATCAAGCAAAACCTCTGAAGCGAGCCTTCATTTCAACCATCCTGCACTAATACGATATGTGATATTCTCGTCACTCTCGCTATTTCCTTGAATCATAGACCCAAGATACTTGAAACTTTCTTTTTTCTAAATGGCCTGAGAATTCAGCTTCACCACCATGTCAGCCTCAAGCGACAAATCACTAAACATATACTCCAAGTACTCCACCTTGGTCCTACTCAACTTAAGTTCTTTGGACTCAATTGTCTGTCTCCAAACCTCCAACTTATTATTAACTCCTTCTCAAGTCTTATCAATCAGTACAACATCATCATAAAATAGCATGCACTAAGGAACCTCCCTTTAAATACATCACGTCAAAACACGCATCACTAAAGAAAATAAATATGGGCTAAGAGTTGATCCCTGGTGCAACCTTATCAAAATAGGAAAGTGATCCAAATCTCCTCTTATTGTCTTCACACAAGTCTTCGCACCATAGTACATGTCTTGAATCGACTTATTATACTCCACGGGCATGCCTCTAGCCTCCAAGTACTTCCACAGAATCTCTCTAGGAACTTTGTCATACGCCTTCTCAAGATTAATGAATATTATGTTCAAATCCTTTTTTCTCTCCCTAAATTGCTCTATTAATCTCTCCATGAGGTGAATGGCCTCAGTATTCAAACTATCTCGAATGAATCCAAATTGATTCTCGAAAATATTCACGATCCTCCTCATCCTTAACTCTATCACCCTTTCCCAAACCTTCATAGTATGACTCAATAACTTGATGCCCCTATAGTTGTTGTTACTCCAAATACTGAAATAAACTGAAAATCACTAATGTAGAAAATAATAATCTGAATAATAAATTTGGCCACAAGCTCAAGTGACTATATTTGAATAAAACTCATAGAGCTGCAAACATAATCTAGATGACAGTCTGAAAGCTTCTAATAAAATTAGTTGCTCAGACTAGCCCCCAACTAATCCTGACTATTTGAAACTAAAATACTACTAAAAAATGTTGATAACTGGCCCTCGAATGATGAGGACTCACCAAATGCTACTGCTGATATGGTGCGGAACTGTACTATACATGATTCAGATGTTAAATATCTGAACCTATATTATAAGACAATAAAACGCAAAGACAAGTATGTTATCTGTAATTTGAATGTAATGAGTATGTGAGATAGGAAATAACTGATATAGATAGACATAATGCATGTATTATGATAAACTGATGCAAGACCAAGTAATAAACATGTGTTGTATGATATGTCGAAGAATTGAATACAAGGTCATGCAACTATCTAAAGCTGAACTGTGGAATGTGAGAGTTATTGTTAACTAAAATACCACAATTTGAGCTAATAAGGGTCCATCCTGTAACCCCAGCAGTATGGGTATTCAGTACCTTGCCAAGGGTACGAACACTAACTGACGTGGATCCACAAAACTGATGTCTAAAAGGACTAGGGTATCAAGCCTGGTATGATGGGTGGCCCTTTAGAACCTATGGTGGTGCTTTAGTTCTGGGACTTCTACTAAAGGTCTCAACCTAACTAACAAGTGAATATTCATCCCTACATTCGATCGGTGCTAAGTACTATTCCCAACTGAATAATAACTAATAGCTGGAATGCTCAATAATATAAATATTTCGAAGACAAAAAATGATTACTTTATCCAAAAATATTCAAATCATGAAAACTGAGGGATTGAATATATGCATGAAATCCTAGGCCATTGGGTGTTCATAAATCGCTATCTCTGTAGAATGCAACTCTTATGACAATTCAATGATCAAATGGAGAAAAGGGAATATTCATACTCAAGCCAAAACCCATAAATTATGTACTGAGAATCATGAATTCATACATGTAAAGATATGAACTTTCAATGAAAACATGGAGATAAACAACATTTTGAAGGAACACTATAATACAAAGGATTTTACATTATTCATAAACCCTACACTCTGAAGAAAGATTAAATTGTGGATTGTAATTAACGTTGGGACTCAACGGGTACAGGGAAACCCCTTGATGAAATTCCACATACCTGGTGAAAAGAGTCTTGAAGAAATATTTGAACTTGGAGCTTGAAGTTAAAGAACCCTAATTCTGCCTTAAGAAAAGTAAATCACCTCTTTCTCTGTGTTTTTACAAAGTGTCTACTGATTCCTGAGTAATAAAGAAATTTTCATAATTTTAGACTTAATAATAAACCTTGAAATAACTTAAAATACATAGTTTTGATGTTAAAAGAATGGAAAAATACAAAACAACCCCTTTAAAGCTGTATGGAAAAATGTTGGAGTTCACTTCGATGTCTCAAATGACAGCTTGTGGGACCTGGCTATGGGTCATTGCTCGGATTGTCATTTAGGAATTGTTTTATACTTTCTTTTAGAAGTGGACATGAACCTCCTCCTGGCACATGGAGTCTTCCCATGGCCTGTCAGGTCTTTTGACGGCCCATCGTTGATAGCTTTGACAATGCTTCACTAATATGGCCATAACTTTTTACTCCAATATCGAATTAGTACAAAACTGTATGAGTTGGAAAGATAATTCAAATATCTTTCATTTGGGGGTTCTTGAGATCAAAAACACGTTAGAATCCATGAGTTATACTCATTTGAAATTGACTATAGCAAGATTCTTTACAAGAAATCAATAAGAGAGGTTTTGACTTGGTTATGAGCTAAGAGTTACTTGTGGCCTTAATATATGTTTAAATCACTTCTCATACTATCAAAATATGAATTTGATTCCACATGTACTTGAATTATGGTTCTAATCATATCTTGGATTTTGGGGGTGTTGCAATATGTAATGCCCCGAAAATAAGTCCCGAGACGTCACACGGTGTTCAAGACTACGAGTAGCCTTAAGTTAATCCTGTAAGCCATCCACTAAATCTGAAACTCATAATAGGGAAGTATAGATATATAATCAAGCTAAAATGTGGAATTCTATATGGGCTAAGCTGAAAGTATCTAAATATAATATCTGAAAATGTTTAACTCAAGAGTTTGATAAATCAATACTGAAAATCTGAAGCAAATCTAGCAGTCTGACAAGCTTCTAATATAAATAACTAGAGAGTCACTGGGACAAACCCCCAGCTGACTCGAACTATCTGAAAATACTGAATCATCTATACTAATAAGCTGGAAAACTGTAACGCCCCCAAACTTTTCCTAGCTAAATTTTGTCCCTAAAGTGTCACGCTTTGTCTTCTAGAATGATTTACACTTATTTCCCTATGGAATTTCGTAGATTTCAACTTTTCATTACGTAGATGACTGAAGAAGCTTTCTGTCGATATAAGATTCGTCCAAAACAGACACTCGGTGAAGAAGTTATGGCTATTTTATGTGCTAGTCGTAAAACATCGTCATTTTGCTATTTAGCGCGTCGCAGAGATGGTTTAATTAGCAATTGTAAAATTCCAGTGGGACCTTGCGATAGTGGCGCGTCTTGGAGGATCTCAATTTCGCATTCGTCAATTTCCAGTGAGCCACCGCGATAGTGGCAGATCACGGTGGCCCATAAAATCAAGCACCAGTTATATTTTTACTCCATCTCATTAAGGGTAAAATGGTACTTGTCCAACCCTTATCATCTCTAACACGAGATTTAATCCCAAGAACACCAAAGTAAGATTATTTTCATCAAAATCTCTCAAGAAACTCCATTAGGGTTTCAAACTAAAAATCCTCGTAACTCAAGATTCAACGGTGAGTTTTTGAAGATAATTAGAGATTTGGAATTCCCAATCCGTAAGCTTCAAGAATCATTCATTATTCTTCGAAATAGAAGTACGTGGGGTTTATCCTAAAAACCTACATGGGCTTGAAATTGTTAGAGCATGATTTAAAGGTTTTGATGCATGTATTTTATGGGGGTTTTGAAAACTATATTATTGATTATGCTTTACGGAAGTTTCAATGCTACTATTGCTTTGGCCTTGTGGTCTTTTCCCCTAGATTGCTTTACATATATATATGTATATGTATGAATTTGAGATTTAAGATTGTTGAGAGCATAAATTATGAACTCCCTCTCTTGTATTGATTTAAAGAATTATGGTTTTGTGATTTCAAAGATGTTTTTGCTATATCCTAGCATTTAAACATGATTTGGAATTGTTGAGAGGGTGTTTCTTGATATCAATATGTTCTTGTGGGTATGATAAAAAATTGCATGTGTTTACATGAGGATTGAGAAGAAAAAATTCATTGAATTGAATTATTGAAATGATGGTCTCAAAACTTGTTTTGAATACAGAGATTTATGATAGATTAATAATAGCTCAGAGATGTGAATTGCAAGTTAATGGTATGACGATACCATATGTATTTATGCCATAAGAGATTATGTTTTCAGAGACTGTATATTTTGATAGAGTTTTAAGAAGGGGCTTACAGAGGGATAGGTGGTTACCCGAAGATGGCTCGAGTTCAAGCAACTCTTAGCCTGAAACTGTATTTGCCGATACGGGTAGATTATTATTGTACGCTAGTGACGACCGTGTGGAGTAGTAGATTCAGAGACTCCGACCCTTGTGGCACACTTGGGTTGGGGGCTTCGCTGCTGAGTTAATGGCAGTTTCCATATAGCCCATGAAATTTTTCAGAGTTGTAGGGTATACCACCTAGCACAGAAGTAACACAGATTTCTCAGAGTTGTGATGATTTTTATAGTCTTTAAAATGCCCATGTGAATTCTTACTATATGATATACTCATGAACTGTTTTAAATTGCTCTCATATATGTTGGATAATAAATGATTATTTTGGATATGCTTTACGTACCAGTACATCTGTATTGACCCCCTCCCCCTCAAACCTCTCAGGTTCTGAGGCACAGTCTAGGGGTCCAGATAAGCAGTAAATAATTCAGATAGCTGATCAGATTGTGCAGTGGTGAGCCTTTTCTATTCCAGAAGGCCTGTCTTTTCAGATTATGTCACGTATTTCAGATTTGGTCTACTGGGGGCCTTGTCCCAGTTTCAGACAGTTGTCAGATTTTCATGTGGTAGAGATTTTGCAGACTGATTCAAATATTATTTAGATGTTGTTGACTTGCAGTTTCCATAATTATGTTGAATGTAGAATTGATCATGTTTCCATAGCAGATTATGTTTTCATATCTTCTTTTATTATATAAATGTTGTGCATGATTACCAGATAGAGAAGGGTGTTCTGGGCCTTCATAGTTTGGGATGTTCGTCACGGCCAGACCCTAGTTCGGGTCGTGACAAAAACTGAAGGATTGGGTCCCCGAACTATGAGGATTTACAAACCGTCGGGATACAGATATAGAAATTCTTGAAATCACCCACGTTGCTGAAACGGAGCACCTGGACCTACATTATGAGATAATGTAGCACATAGACGTATATGTGGATTAGTACTTTTGGATTTTACTGAGTATATGGGGGTGAATGCACAAGTAAATCAGTATCTCAATATTATTATAAATTTGTAAAGAATGCATGCTAAATGTAGATGACTAACATAGGCTGGAATATCTGAAAACTGAAAATCATAATCATGAATAGCAAAACATGTTGCATAGATCTAGTGAGTCATAACATTTAGTTTCTAAGAGCTCTACTTGTATTCTATATTCAAATCATGTTGTATAAGTTTAGAAAGGACTCACTTTTATATCTGAAATCTAAAATCTAGTAGCTAATGACTTATATAAAACAATATCTGAATAAAATCGTGAGCCTTTACACTTAGTTTCTGAAAGCTGTTCTGTTATGATTATTCTGTAGTCTTGTCTATTAGGGAGGTTCTTCTAATCGACATACACTATGTGAGCTATCATAGTGTCCAACGTCTAGTTCCCTTATGAAAAAACCTCACATTGAGGAGAGGTGTCATACTCTTTCCAAGGAGTATAACCTAATCTAAGTAATCACATCTGTATTTGTCATCCATATAGAAATGGGAATAATTTGATAATCTGAACCTACGTTGGCTCGTAGTTTTGGGGCATGTAAACCTACCAAACTCGGTGCTAAATACTACTCCTTTTTTATCTGTATGCTCATTCTGTTAGAAATCCACTTTAAAATCTAGTATAATGGTTTATAATGAAAACCGACTGTATATCTGTTAAATTAAACTGTAATATGAAACTGTAAAGTGGATTCCATATTGAAACTGAGATCAAAATATCAAATCTTTATCAAAAATCTAAAAATAATCTAGTCATAGGGTGCTTATAGCACAATCAATCTTGAAATAGCAATATTCAACTAGGGCTTAGTAACCCATGCATCAAATTCATGTCAAGATATAATAATATTCATGCTTGATAATGAAGATAATGATAATTCAATTCAAAATCTGCAAATTTCTGCAATACACATGAAAATACAGAAGTAGACTTGCAATTCAACATCTAAATCTCTCAAAATCTCATAATCTTCCAAATAATAATATTGGGTACGAACCGTAATTTGAAACTTATGTAATTTCATACAAAATCATCTTTAAAACTAATTTTGGGCACAAGGATGAAAGGATTATCGTTGTTGAGAAACCCCCATATACCTTAATTGATGCAATTGATGAGAACACTTGATTTTTGGATTCCTATTTGTGCTATTGAAGATGGATTATTGATTATCTTGAATTGGGAACCTTGAATTTTGAGTTTCCATGGAGAAAGAATGGTGGAATTTGGATTTCTTGGGAATTAAGTTTTGATGTTCTAGGGTTTCTTTGAGAGAAAATTGATTAAAAACATGTATATAATGCTTAGAATAGGATTAATTCAGTGTTATTCACGAATTAGGGGCTGACGAAAAGACTAAACTACCCCTTTAAAATCAACTTCAGAAAATTGGAATCCTGATTTTGCACACCACCACAATGTGCCACTATCACGGTGGCTTACTGGAAAAAGGACGATCGCGATTTTAACCCTTGGCGCGACATGGTACAATCACATTGGGATACTGAAAAAATGATGAGCCGCATTTTATCCATCGCTGCAACGTGCTGAAATCGCGTCGCCTCACTGGAAAAAGTATGATCGGGAACTGGAACTTCTCCACGATGTAGCTAATCATGGTGTTCCACTAAAATTTGGACAACTGCAATTTTTCATGTCACCGCAATGCGGTGCTGCTCTTTTTGAGATATTATCTTCACTAAAAGTGCCATAATTTCTCAACCGAGTATCAGATTGAGGAAAAAATGGTATCATTGGAAAGTTGAGCCAATTATCTACACATTGGTGGGTCTAGAGCTTGAAAATTCTACATGCATCAAGAGTTATTCATTTCAAAGCTAACCCTTGGCATTCTAGGAGTTAAATCGAGCTAGAAAAAAGTATGGGGTATTATATTATCTCCTCCTTGGGAACATTCGTGCTCGAATGAGACTAGTTAAACTGAATATACTGAGAAACTGAGGCTATATATGATGACATGCACAACTAAAACAAACTGCATGTCTAAATCTAAACATACTGAGCGACTGAACTAATCTGTGAGTGCATGAATTTACATAAAGGTAGCTATATGGCTGAATCTGAGACTAGGAAAAAAATTGAATTAAGGAAGACTGTTACCTTTGGCTGAATCTGAGTTTGTGGAGAAAAGGTGAGGATACTTGGTACGTATGTCTGCTTCTGCTTCCCAAGTAGTACCCTCAACGGACTGATTTCGCTACAGAACTTTGACTAAGGGAACTTCTTTGTTCCTTAGTCTGTAAATCTGATGATCAAGAATCTCTACCGTAACTTCTTCGTATGAGAGGCTATTCTGAATTTCTGTGCTTACTAGGGGGACTACAACAACTGAATCGTCCATGCACTTCTTCAATAAGGGCACATGGAACACTGGATGAACTGACGACAACTCTTCGAGTAGATCAAGTTCGTATGCTACATTCCCAACACGACTCAAAATCTTGTAGGGGCCTATCTATCGAGGACTAAGCTTCCACTTTTTTCCAAATATCTTCACCCCCTTCATGGGTGAAACTTTCAAGTACACAAAGTCATCTACTTCAAACTCAATCTCTCCCTCTTATGTCTGCATAGGATTTTTGACGACTCTGAGTTGCTTTCAATCTCTCTCGAATCAAATGAACTTTCTCCATGTCCTTAAACACCATATCTTTCCCAATCAAAGCGGCCTCACCTACTTCGAACCAACCGACTGGTGATCTGCACCTTCGCTCATAAAAAGTTTCAAATAGGGCCATCTGAATACTAGAATGGTAACTATTATTGTAGGCAAACTCGATCAACGGTAAGTGGTCATCTCGACTTCCTTTAAAGTCAAGAACACATGCCCTCAACATATTCTCTAAGGTCTGAATGATCCTCTCTGCCTGACCATCTATCTGAGGATAAAAAGCTGAACTGAGATAAACTTGGGTACCAAGACCCTTCTGAAAGGCTTTTCAAAACTGAGAGGTAAATTGAGTACCCCTATCTGAGACAAAGGAACTCTATCCAATTTAACTAACTCTCTGACGTACAGCTTAGCATAATCTTCAGCTGTGTAGGACGTGTGAACTGGAAAGAAATGAGCCGACTTGGTCAATTTGTCTCCTACAACCCAAATTAAATCATGCCAACGACGCAAATGGGGTAATCCAGTCATAAAGTCCATATTCACCTCTTCCCACTTCCAAGTGGGTATGCCAAATAGTGCCACCAAGTCTTTGGTGTTCTACCTTAATATGATGACAAGTTGCATACATGGTTATAAATTCTGCGATATCTTTCTTCATACCACTCCACCAATAGACTTCCCATATATCGCGGTAGATCTTGATGGTTCCTGGATGAATGGAATAACATGCACCATGCGTTTATGCCATAATCCGCTGCCTTAAATCAACAACACATGGCACACACAATCTACTCTGGTATCTTAACACATCATATCCCACTTGAGAGAAAACCTCTACCTTTTGATCTTTAACTGAACCCTTCAGCTTGACCAAACTAGGATCCTTATCATGCTTCTCTTTCACTTCAGACACTAGAGAAGATTCTGAACTACTTTGAACCCAAATATTACCTTCAACCGAGTCAACCAACCTTACACCCAATCTAGCCAACCGGTGAATTTCCTGAACTAACTTTCTCTTATCATTCTCCACGTGAGCAACACTGCCCATACCCAATCTACTAAGGGCGTTTGCCACTACATTGGCCTTGCCCGGATAATACAATACACTTATATCATAATCCTTCAACAATTCTAATCACCTTCTCAGATGAAGATTTAACTCCCTTTGAGTAAATACATACTGCAAACTTTTGTGATCAGTAAACACATTAACATGCACCTCATAAAGATAGTGCCTCCAGATTTTTAATGCAAATACAACAGTGGCTAACTCAAGGTCATGGGTAGGGTAGTTCTTTTCTTGAGGTTTAAGATGTCTAGAGGCATAGGCTATAAATTTACCTCTCTGCATCAAAACACAACCCAAACCGATTTTAGAGGCATCACACTATATGACGAACCAGTTTGTACCATCAAGTAATGCTAAAATTGGGGCAGAAGTGAGCTGAGGCTTCAACTCCTGAAAACTCTTCTCACAGGAATCTGACCACTGAAACTTAACTTTCTTATGAGTCAATCTAGACATAGGAGACACAATAAAAGAAAAACCCTCAACAAAATGTCTATAATAGCCAGCTAAACCCAAGAAACTTCTAATGTCTGATGGAGAAATGGGTTTAGGCCAGTTTCTTACTGCTTCTGTCTTTTAGGGATCAACTCTAATACCATCACTGGAAACAATATAATCGAGGAAAGCTACTGATCTTAGCCAAAATTCGCATTTGCTAAATTTGGCGAACAACTGGTGATCCCTAAGAGTTTGCAACATAATCCTAAGGTGGTCTACATGATCATCCTCACTACGAGAATAGACAAGAATATCATCTATAAAGACTATGACAAACATGTCCAAATAATGTTTGAGCACTCGATTTATCAAGTTCATGAAGAATGCTGGGGCATTGGTAAGACCAAATGATATGACTAGAAACTCAAAATGACCATAACGGGTTCTGAAAGCTGTCTTTGGAATATCACACTCCCTTACTCTAAGCTGATGATAGTCGGATCTAAGGTCTATCTTGGAGAAATAACTTGTACCTTGGAGCTGGTCAAATAATTTATCAATCCTAGAAAGAGGATATTTGTTTTTGATTGTGACTTTATTCAGCTGATGATAGTCAGTGCACATTTGCAAGAACCATCTTTCTTACGCACGAATAGGACGGGAGTGCCCCATAGAGAAATACTTGGCCTTATGAAACCTTTATCTAAAAGATCTTTAAGCTGCTCTTTTAACTCTTTAAGCTCGGCTGGAGCCATACGATATGGAGGAATAAAGATAGACTGAGTATCTGGGAGAAGGTCAATACTAAATTCTATTATCCTATCGGGAGGTACCCCTGACAAATCTTCGGTAAAAACATCAGGAAACTCATTGAATACACTGACTGACTAAACTGTTGGAGTCTTAGACTTAGTGTCTTTGATTCGAACTAGATGATAGACACACCCTTTTGATATCAACTTTCTGGCTTTAAGCTAGGATATGAAATGACTCTTTGGAGACACTGAATTCCTTTCCCACTCAAAGATTGGCTCATTTGGAAACTGAAACTTCACCACTCGGGTGCGACAATCTATGGATGCATAACAGGAATGGAGCAAATCCATACCAAGAATAAGGTTGGTCAACTATATCCAACTCTATTAAATCTACTAGCATGATTTTATAAAGGAAGTGATAGGATACTTTCTATAGGTCTATTTGGCAACAACTGACTCACCCACTGGGCTAGAAACTAAGAAGGGCTCAGGTATCCTTTCAAGACCTATTTTATAACTTGTACTTTATGAATTCTCCTAGTTATTATATTATAGACTGATGATGTGATTATGTATTCAAGAAAGTCATTCTTTGTCAATTTCTTTCCATCGAGTCTTGAGGGTACTTGTACCCTATAAATTAGCTGTGTGCCTAGAGCTAATGTCATGTTTTCATAATATCCTCAGTTAAGCCATGTTTAGTAGAATTCAGCTAGTCATGTGACTCAGGAAAACTCAAAAATCTCGGTAATCTTAAAAAGCTCAGTAATACAGTAATCTCAGTACTATTTCGTTAGTCAACGAAACCCAGTTATCTCAGTCCAGTTCAATTTAGTAATCCATGTTCAGTGTCTATTCAGATGGGAGTAGAAATTAGCACCGAGTGAACCCAAGTATGGGAACACACACTGTAAGATGAGGGTGTGATTCTTAGAAGTCATCCTTGCATTCCAGAACTATATAGCCAGCATAGGTTGAGACATCAATACTGTCAGGTGAGGGTTTATGAGGTGGATAAACACTGTCAGATGAGGGTCCCACCATTCTCGTTTAAAGGAACTGTCAGATGAGGGTCACCCACAACTTATCTTTACTAATGGCACGATATAGACACCCTTCTAATTGGGGTTACAGATTGGACCCCAACTCAGCCATAATGGCGTTTAGGGGTATTTTTGTTAGATGACTACTTCCCACAGTTTTAGTTACAGAATCAGGACTATTAGACACAGTCATTAAGTTTTAGTAATAAAAATTAGATAGTTCTACAGAATTCAGGACTGTCGATATAATCAACTCAGAACAGTACGGAACTCAGGTAGTTCCATCAAATTCAGGACTATTAGATACATTCACTCATGTTATCAGCTATATCAGTCATCAGAACTCAGTTGCCAGTCATGTTACTTGTCAGTAAATTCATGATATCACGATCTCAAATGTAGTTACTATGTATTCATGCATGTATTCTCACGTTCATATTAGTCATTTAGCCAGTATTGTTCATGAATATGAAACCCATGCATTTAGCCTACCTTCCATGCATACCATTACATTCAAAGTACTAACACATTTGTGCTATAGTGTCTTATACAATAGGTTTAGAGACACGAACTCCAGAGCATCAGTAGATTCTAGATATCAACAGTCAGTCAGCAGTGAGTCCTCATTCCTCAAGGACATTATGATTTGTTATTTCATTATTTCAGTACTTAGTTCTTTCAGTAGTCGAAGTTAGTTGGGGACGTCCTATCAACTCCTTATTCAGACAGTTTAGTCAGTTATAGGCTTTTCAGACTATCATGTTCAGATAATTATTTCTATTGTTTTGGATATTTCATATCCCATTCAGATGTTATAATTTTTATCAGATCCTATGTTACAATTTGGAACCTTATGGACTTTCAGTTCATGTTTTTGCATTATACAGTGTATTATGCAGTATACAGGTACATATATCAGTCATGGGTTAGCTTGTGGTCCTTTAGGGTCATGAGCATCGTGTAGCATTTCGGGTATGAGATTCGGGATGTTACACTTTAATTATATCTTTACTGTTTGCTCTTATCTCTAATCTTTTTAGTTTTTCTTCTAATTCTAATATTCTATCTTCTGTTGTTCTGGTTATTGGTTCTTGATTGGAAAGTTTATTTAAATTGTTTATTGATTTTGGAGTTTCTAAGATTCTTGAGGTTTTTTCTATCCATTTTATACATCCTTCCTTGTAACATTTTCTACACTTTGATCAATTCTTTTTACTTGGAAACCAATTACAAAAACAACACTAGTTACTTTCTAATCCTTTTTCTTCTTCAAATTCATGTTCACATTCTTCTATCAAATTTACTAAATCATAAAAGTCTAATTTTATTTTTTCTAAGCCTATTTCATTTATAAATTCCTCTTCTCCAGAGTCTGAAGAATCAGAATTATCCTTTTCTTCTTCAAGAATTTCCAAACTCCTAATAGAGTATACACTTTCATTATCTGACATATATTCATCTACATTTATTAAATTTTTATTTACATCTTCTATTAATTGTGCATTCTTAGATCTATTAGTGGTTCTTTTTGGACAAGTATTTGATAAATGCTCTATACTTCCGCAAGTAAAATATTCTAATTTATTTTTATAGGTTCTACCGGTGTTATATTTTCTTAGATGTTTATTCTTATCTAAGTATGGTTTTCTCGTGTTTGATTTCCTTAAGTAATATTTCTTCTTAGGGCGATAGTCTTTTTTATTTATTTTTTATATTTTTCTTTTTATAATCTTGGTCATAATGTTATGTGGTATATATGGTCTTACAAAAATTTGTATCACTTCTTTTTAATTGTTTTTATATCTGTACATTTGTACATTTTTCTTGTAATATATCCATTACATGTTGTATTCTTTATCCTATTGACCATGAGTTGTTGTATAGCCCTGAATCTGGTACCCGAAAATGCTACACGATGCTCATGACCCTGAAGGACTACAAGCTAACCCATGACTGATATCTGTATCTGTATATTGCATAAAATACTGCATAATGTGGAAACATGAATTGAAAGGCCATAAGGTTCAAACTATAACATAATATTTGATAAAAAGTATAACATCTGAATGAGATATGAAATACCCAAAATAATTGAAATAAACTAATTGAACATGATAGTCTGAAAAGCCTCTAACTGACTGAACTGTCTGAGTAAAGAGTTGATGGGACATGTCCCCAACTAACTCCTAACTAATAATTATTGACATAGTAAAGTAATAATTATGTCCTCGAAGGATGAGGACTAACTTTTAACTCTGACTGCTGAGACTAGAATGCTACTGATGCTCTTGAGCTCGTGTCTCTGAATCTATGGTATAAAATACCATAGCACAAATATGTCAGTACGACTGAATGTACTGGTATACATGTGAGGTAGGCTAAATGCATAGAGTTCATACACGTGAACAATAATAATAACAGACTGACTATCATAAGCATGATAATACATACATGAGATATAATAACTGACACTGATAACATGATTACTGAATCTAAATATTGATAACATGAGTGACTATATCTGACAGTCCTAAATCTAATGGAACTATCTGACTTCTGTACTGTATCTGAGTTAACTATATCTGCCAGTCCTGAAATCAGAAGAACTATCTGAGTTCTTTTACTGAGACTGATACTGAAACTGTGGAAAGTAGTTATCTAACCAATATGCCCCAAATGTGCTATAATAGCTGAGCTGGGGTCCAATTTGAGCCCTAATTGAAAGGGTGTCAATACCGCGCCACTGGTAAGGACAATATGTGAGTGACCCTTAAATAGAAGGTTACTCTAATTAAAATAGTGGGAACCCTCAACTAGTAGGTTAAGCCACCTCATCTACCCTCAACTAGCAGGTATGATGTCTCAACCTATGCTGGCTACGTAGTTCTGGAATGCAAGGACTGCTCCTAGGAATCACACCCTCAACTAGCAAGTGAGTTCCCATCCTTGAGTTCACTAGGTATTAATTCCTACTCCCATCTAAATGGACTCTAAACATGATTAACTAATCTGAACATGGACTGAGTTACTGAATCCCATTGACTGACGGAATACTACTGATATCTGATAGCTGACTGAGTTCATGAGATTATTGAGATTTCCTGAGTCATAAGACTGTCTGAAGTCTAAGGATCATGGCTTGATTGAGAGTATTGTGAAAACATGACATGGCTCTAGGCACACAGCTAACATTTCGAGTACAAGTACCCCCAGGACTCAGTAGAAGGAAACGACAAAGCATGACTTATTGAACACATGACTAATATCATAATCCATAATTTATTTATTGAAGCATTTCGTCAAACATGTGATATGCATAAACTTGTACATACATAGGGATTCATAATATCATACTAGTTGGGCACTTTTCCTTCATAGGCATTTAATCAAACACATGGTCGGCATAGTATGTGTAGGCAACATTATACAATAATTTAAACATCATGATTCTGTTCTAATTTCATCATTCAAGGATTTAATCATAGGTTCACATGAATATACATCTACACTAATCAATTTCAACATAAAATTTATCATCCAACATGAAATAGAATTCAATTACTCATTATCAATATGAACAAGAGCAACCCAACATGAAATTCATAAAGAAAATCCATAAAATTGAACTTAGAAAGGAGATTCTTGGGCTTCATGAACGAAAGAAGTTCATGAATGAACACTATGCATACCTAGTAATGAGTTTCTTGAAGTTCTTGAACTTGAAGAATTTGAATCTCCTAGTTCTTGGAGAAGATTCAGATTTTATTCTTGGGGATTAATCTTAGAGAAGAAACCCTAATTTTGTTGTTGTGAAATAATAATGAACAAATGAGCTAAGGTCGAATATAACTGGTATATAAACGGGTGGTAAAAGACCAAAACACCCCTTTAAAAATGACTTAAAAATACTGAGCGGTACATGCAAAGGTTGGGTGCGACGGTCCGTCGCTAGTCCAACGGTCCGTCGGACTCACCGTCAAACTGGACCTACTTCCTTGGTGCGACGGTGGGGTGTGATGGTCCATCGCTAGCTTGACGGTCTATCAGGCCTCTCCGTCATACTCATCTAGAGAGTGGACTTACTTCCTTGATGCGACGGTGGGGTGCGATGGTCCGTCACTAGTCCAACGGTCCATCGGCTTTCACCATCGCGCCTGGGCAGTTCTAACTACCTTCTATAAAACGGCCATAACCTCCTTGTCCGATACCGGATTTTGATGAAATTAGTATCAATGGAAAGCTTACTCTATTTCTTATGTGACATAAAGTGAAAATATTAGAAATACCATGTGTACAAAAGTGGATTCATATTTCAAGGTAAGTTTCTAACATACTTAGGATGATTTTCGAGCTAGAAAAAGTACGGGGTATTACAATATCTCCTCCTTGAGAACATTCATCCTCGAATGAGATAGAGAATGAAGGAAAGAACATAAACTGACATACATACTGAACATGAATAACTGGAACAAGATCTCATGACTGACATGACTAATAAATTGAACATATCATACTGAACATTCATATATGATGTATGAGTAACTGATTCATGAATGCATGACTGAGTGTTTTGAGGAACCAAGTTTCTTACAATGAGAATACATATCCGATGCACAATTATATAATTGAACTAATACATAAATGTATGATTGAACTATGCAATGGCATTTAATGCCAAGTTTATAATGAGATTTTAAGCATGAACTGAATACCAAGCTTATAACTGAAGTCTGAACATGAAACTTAAAAGCTTAAGGAGAACTATTACCTTAAGCTTGATTTGAGTTGGTGGAGAAGAGGTGAGGATACTTGGTACGCATGTCTGCTTCTGCTTCTCAAGTAGCTCCCTCAACGGACTAATTTTGCCAAAGAACTTTGACTAGAGGGACTTCTTTGTTCCTCAGTCTACGAGTCTGATAGTCTAGGATTTTGACTGGGATCTCTTCGTAATAGAAGCTATTCTGAACATCTATGATTTGAATGGGGACTACAACTACTGGGTCACCTATATACTTCTTGAGCACTGACACATGGAAGACTGGATGAATTGAGGCTAGATCTAAAGGCAATCCAAGATCATAAGCTACCTTGCCAAATCAACTGAGAATCTTGAAGGGACCGACATATCAGGGATTGAGCTTTTCCTTTTCTTCAAACCGCTTCACTCCCTTCATGGGAGAGATCTTTAGATAGACATAATCACCAATCTCAAACTCGAGATCCTTTTTACGAATATCTGCATAAGACTTTTGTTAGCTCTGAGCAACCCAGAGTCTTTCTCTAATCAACTGGACCTTCTCTAAGGCATCGAATACCAAGTCTGGACCTATGACTGAGGCCTCACTAACTTTGAACCAACCAATCAGATATCTATATCTCCTACCATAGAGAGTTTCAAATGGAACCATCCAAATACTGGAATGATAGTTGTTGTTGTATGCAAGATCAATCAAAGGCAAGTGGTCATCCCAACTACCTTTGAAATCAATTGCACACGCCCTTAACATATCTTCTAAAGTCTGAATGGTCTTTTCTTCTTGACTATCTATCTAAGGATGGAAGGTTGTATTGAGATGAACTTGGGTACCAAGACCCTTCTGGAACACTTTCCAGAAGTGAGAGATAAACTGAGTACCCCTTTCTGAGATAATAGATAGCATAATACCATACAGTCTGACCAACTCCCTGATGTTGAGTTTGCCATAATCCTCGGCTGAATAAGAGGTATGAACTGGAAGGACATGGGCTGATTTGGTCATTATGTCCACAATGACTCAAACTGAATCATGCTGATGACGAGTTCAAGGCAAACCCGTCACGAAGTCCATGTTCACTACTTCCCAATTCCAAGTAGGAATTATGAACTCTTGCATAGACCACTAAGCTTCTGATGCTCTATCTTAATCTGCTGATATGTAGAGCACTTAGCCACAAACCCTGGAACATCTCTCTTCATCTCACTCCACTAATAGATCTCCCGCAAGTCACGGTACATCTTAATGGCCCCTGGATGAATAGAGTAACGCACACCATGCACTTCTGCAAGAATTCGCTGCCTCAAGTCATCTATACCTAGAATACAGAGATGACCCTGACAACGAAGAACACCATCTCCCCCTTGGGAGAAAAGCTCTACTTTCTGATCCTAGAATGACTCTTCCAACTTAAAAAGGTTGGGATCTCTATCTTGCTTTTCTTTCACCTTGGAAACTAGAGATGATTCTGAACTACTCTGAACCCATATATCACCCTCTTCTTTATCGACTAAGCGAACACCTAGTTTGGCAAGCTGATGGATTTCTTGAGCAAGATTCTTCTTACTATCCTCAACATGCGCTACACTACCCATAGACAGTCTACTAAGAGTTTCGGCCACTAGCCTTACCCGAATGATAAAGGACACTCATGTCATAATTTTTCAAGAGCTCTAACCACCTTCTTTGATGAAGATTAAAATCTTTCTGAGAAAAAACATACTGAAGGCTTTTATAATCTATGAACACATAAACATAAACACCATATAGATAATGCCTCCAAATGTTTAAGGCAAAAACTATGGTTGCTAACTCAAAATTATGAGTAGGATAATTCTTCTCATGGAGTTTAAGCTGTCTGGAAGTGTAGGCTATGACCTTACCATGTTGCATGAGGACACAACCTAAACCCACTCTGGATGTATCACAATACACTACGAACCCCTCTGAACCATCTAGAAGAGCTAAGACTGGAGCTGAGGTGAGTCAAGTCTTCAAATCTTGAAAACTCTTCTCGCAATAATCTGACCATTGAAACTTGACTTTCTTTTGAGTCAATCTGGACATAGGGGATGAGATAGAAGAAAATCCTTTAACTAACCATTTGTAATAGCCATCCAACCCAAGAAACTCCTGATATCTGATGAAGAGATAGGGTGAGGCTAGTTTCTTACTGCTTCGATCTTTTGAGGATTTACTTTAATGCCATAATCGAAAATGATATGACCAAGGAATGCTACTGACCTTAGTCAAAATTTGCACTTACTAAATTTGGAAAATAGTTGATGATATTTGAGAGTTTGAAATATTGTCCTGAGGTTGTCTGCATGATCACGCTCACTGTGGGAATAGACCAGAATATCATCTATGAAGACTATGACGAACATGTCTAAGTACTATTTAAACACACGGTTCATTAAGTCCATAAAAGGTGCGGGGGCATTAGTAAGACCAAAGGACATGACTAAGAATTTAAAGTGACCATACCGAGCACGGAAAGCTATTTTTGAAATGTCATATTATCTGACTCTAAGCTGATGATAGTCGGATTTAAGGTCTATCTTAGATAGATAGATAGCACCCTGAATTTCGTCAAATAAGTCATCAATTCTGGGAAGAGAATACTTGTTCTTGACTATGACTTTATTAAGCTTGTGGTAATCAATGCATATTCTGAGAGAACCATCTTTTTTGCGCACGAATGAGACTGGTGCGCCCCACAGAGGTACACTGGGCCTGATGAATCCCTTATCTAAGAGATATTTCAACTGTTCTTTCAATTCTCTAATTTTTGTTGGTTACATTATGTATGGTGGAATAAATATAGGCTAAGTATCCGAATGATGATCAATACCGAAGTCTATTTCCTTTTCGGGAGGAATTTTTGGAAGATCTTCGGGAAAGACATCTGAATATTCATTCACGATTGGGACTGAGTCAAGATTGGGAGTTTCGAAGCTAGATTCCCTAACATGAGAAAGATGGTAGGCACATCCCTTTGATATAATTTTCTATGCCTAAAGGTAGGAAATAAGCTGACCTCTGAAAGCGGATACACTTCCCTTCCACTTAAGGACGGGTTTATTTGGGAATTGAAACTGGACTATTTTCTTTCAGCAGTCGACTGTGGCATAGCAGGAATAAAGCCATTCCATGCCGAGAATGACTTTAAAATCAGTCATCTCTAATTTGACTAAGTCTATAGAAGTGACTTTTTGAATTATCATAATCGAGCAGTTTTTGTATAATCGCTAGGTAATGATGGTTTTACCCACTAGGGTAGAGACTGAAAAGGGATCTACTAGAATTTCAGGACTGACTTTGAAATCACCCGCTATATAGGGAGTAACAAAACACAAAGAAGCTCCTGGATCTAGCAAAGTGTAAACATGAACATAAAAGATCTGTAAGTACCAGCAACCACATCAGGAGAATTTTCCTGATCTTGTCAGGACTGGAGAGTATAGAGTCTGTTTGGGTGTTGCCCACTAGTAGCACTAGAGGTGGCACCTTATTGACTTGGGTGGCTAGACTGAGCTAAGGAGTGATTCTATTGACCCAGAGGACCTGACTGTGGGCAATCTCTAACTCTATGGCCTGGCTGGCCACAATCAAAATAGGTATCACTGCCAGCTCTGCAAGTACCCTGGTGGTGCTTCCCATAAGTTTAGCAAAGGGGATAGTTATGGGCACTGCTAATACTGCCCTTAGACTTAGAGCCTGGAGATTTATCCTTGTTACTCTCTCTGAACTTAGGAACTGGAGCACTGGCTGAAAAAAGAGCTGGGACTAATGACTTAGGACAAAACTAAGAATGGTTTCCTCCTTTTGACTTGGGTTGAGAAAAGTTGAAACTACCTGTCCTTGCTCTCTTATTCTGTTTCTCCCTTATTTTAATCTTTTGCTCCTCTATCTGCTGAGCATATGTCATAAGCCTGGCTAAAGTCGTGTCACTATTCAGCATGGCGGATCTACACTCACTAACCACGCTATCATTCACCTCTAAAATGAACTTACTCATCCTTGCCCTACTATCTACAACCACATAGGGGCATATCTAGATAATTGAGTAAACTTAAGAGAATACTCTTTCACCGTCATATTGCCCTGCCTGAGGTTAATGAATTCTAACACCTTGGGTTCTCTAAGATCACCGGGAAAGAATCTATCAAGGAAAGCAGAAACAAAATCCTCCCACTCAACTAACCCTGCATCTACTGCTCTCTCTGACTTTCATTGCTTGAACCAAGTATGAGAAACATCCTGCAACTGATATGCATCTAGCTTAGAAATATCACTAAAAGTAACCCATATTATGTTTGTAACCTTTTGCACCTAATCTAGGAATTCCTGAAGGTCCTCGTTTGACTTAAACCCGAGAAAGGATAGAGGATTCATTCAGGTGAAGTCCCAAATCTAGGATGCAGCTGAATTGGCCACTGGGTTGGATGGAATGATATCTGATCATTCATTCTGAGCAGAAACTGGCTGAGCAAGAGTAGTGAATGCGGCCCTGAACACTGCATAAGAAACATATTTGCCCAAAGGTTCTTTGAGCTAAGGGGCTGACTGATTCTCGTTTCTTCTTTTAGGAGGCATATTATATAGAAGAAAGAGAGAAACAGATTAGACTGGAAAATTAAATTGAGGTTATGCTCACTGGCACAATATAAACACTGAAAGAAGGAAAACTGTTCCTAAAATATCTTATAGCCTCCTGCACATAAATGTGGCACGCTACACACCCATTTACAAAACTCTACCAGATATGGCTTTCAGACTTACTAGGAAACTATTGAACCTTAGGCTCTGATACCAAGTTTTTAATGCCCTAAATCTGGTATTCAGAATGCTACACGGTGGTCATGACCCCGAAGGACCACAAGCTAACCCATGACTTATATTTGTACCTGTATACTGCATAAAAAATTGTATAATGTGGAAACATGAACTGAAAGGCCATAAGGTTCAAACTATAACATAATACCTGATAAAAAGTATAACTTCTAAATGGGGAATGAAATACCCAAAACAACTGAAATAAACTAACTGAACATAATAGTCTGAAAAGCCTCTAACTAACTGAACTATTTGAGTAAGGAGTTGATGGGACATGTCCTTAACTAACTCCTAACCAATAAATTAATTAATGACATAATAAAGTAATGATCATGTCCTCAAAGGATGACGACTCACTTTTAACTCTGCCTGTTGAGACTGGAATGCTACTGATGCTCTGGAGCTCGTGTCTCTAAACCTATGGTAAAAAATACCATAGCACGAATGTGTCAGTACGACTGAATGTACTGGTATACATGTAAAGTAGGCTAAATGCATGGGTTTCATATGCATGAATAATAATAATAATAGAATGACTATCATGAGTGTGAGAATACATACATGAGACATAATAACTGACATTGATACCGTGATAACATGATTACTGAATCTGAATACTGATAGAATGAGTGACTGTATCTGACAGTCCTGAATCTGATAGAAATATCTAAGTTCCGTACTGTATCTGAGTTGACTGTATCTGATAATCTTAAAAATAGAAGAACTATCTGAGCTCTTTTACTGAGACTGATACTGAAATTATGGAAAGTAGTTATCTAATTGACATGCTCCGAATATACTATAATAGCTGAGCGGGGGTCTAATCTGTGCCCTAATTAGAAGTATGTCAATACCGCACCACTGGTAAGGAGAAGATGTGAGTGACCCTCAACTAGCAGGTTACTCTAATGAGAACAGTGGGAACCCTCAACTAGCAGGTTAAGCCACCTCATCTACCCTCAACTAGCAGGTATGATGTCTCAATCTACGTTGGCTACATAGTTCTGGAATGCAAGGACTACTCCTAATAATCACACCCTCAACTAGCAGGTGAGTTCCCATTCTTGGGTTCACTCAATGCTAATTCCAACTCCATCTGAATGGACTCTAAACATGATTAACTGATCTGAACATGGACGGAGTTACTGAATCTTGTTGACTGATGGAATACTATTGATATCTGACAACTAACTAAGTTCATGAGATTATTAAGATTTCCTGAGTCATAAGACTGTCTAAAGTCTAAGGATCATGGATTGACTTAGAGTATCGTGAAAACATGACATGACTCTAGGTACACAACTAACATTTCGAGTACAATTACCCCCAGGACTCGATAGAAGGAAACTGACAAAGCATGACTTACTTGAACACATGACTAACATCATAATCTATAATTTATTTATTGAAGCATTTCATCAAATATGTGATATGCATAAACTTGTACATTCATAGGGATTTCATAATATCATACTAGTTGGGCATTTTTCCTTTATAGGCATTTAATCAAACACATGGTAGGCATATTATGTGTAGGCAACATTATACAAGAATTTAAACATCATGATTCTGTTCTAATTTCATCATTCAAGGGTTTAATCATAGGTTCACATGAATCTACATATATACTAATCAATTTCCACATAAAATTTATCATCCAATATGGAATAGAATTCAATTACTCATTATCAACATGAACAAGAGTAACCCAACATGAAATTCATAAAGAAAATCCATAAACATGAACTTAGAAAGGAGATTCTTGGGCTTAATGGACGAAAGGAGTCCATGAATGAATACTATGCATACCTGGTAATGAGTTTCATAAAGTTCTTGAACTTGAAGAATTTAAATCTCTTAGTTCTTGGAGAAGATTTAGATTTTATTCTTGGGGATTAATCTTAGAGAGAAAACCCTAATTTTGTTGTTGTGAAATAATAATAAACAAATGAGCTGAGGTCAGATATAATTGGTAATATATACGGGTGGTAAAATACCAAAATACCCCTTTAAAAATGATTTAAAAATACTGAGCGGGACATGCGACAGTGGGGTGCGACGGTCTGTCGGACTCACCGTCGAACTGAGACCAGAACTGGGACTCACTAACTTGGTATGACGGTGGGGTGCGACGGTCCATCAGGAATCTCCATCACACTCATCCAGAGAGTGTACTTACTTCCTTGATGCGACGGTCCGTCGGCCTTCACCGTCGCGCCTGGACGATTCTGACTGCCTTCTGTAAAATGGCTATAACTTCCTCATCCGTTACCAAATTTCGATAAAATTGGTATCGATGGAAAACTTATTCGATTTCCCACATGACAAAAATTGAAAATATTAGAAATACCAATGTAAAAAAGTAGTTTCATATTTTAAGGCAAGTTTTTAACATACTTAAGATGATTTTCAAGCTAGGAAAAAGTACAGGGTATTACAGTTGTTAGGGTTTTGTATTTGTAATACCCTAAATTTTTCTAGATAATTTCATCCCATGAATGCCTAGTATTAGCTTCTAAAGTGAATGATGATTATTCCTCAAGGAATTTTCAAGATTTTCACTTTTTGTCATGTGGGAAATTCCATAAGCTTTTCATCGATATAAGATTCGCCTAAAACCGACAACCGGATAAAAAGTTATGGAAATTTAATGTATCATTCATAGAACACCATTATTCCAGTCTATGGCACATCGTGTCATAAGCCAAAATGACGTTCATCCTTTTCCAGTGTTGCTCCGTGGTCCCAACACATCGCGCCAAGGGTGTAAACTAGAATCAAAAGGGCACCACAATTGAATCCGCATCGCGCCAAGGTCCCAAGATCCAGTTGTCAATTTTCAGTGGCTCAGCATGATAGTGGCGCGTCGCACCAAGGCCAAAAATCGGGATTTTCAGTTCCCAGTTTCCATTTTAAAATTTGTTCAAGGGTATTTGGGTCTTTTTCCATGGCCCTAGTTAACCTAAAACACGAGAATTAATCTATTGGTGACCTAAATAGTTATCATTATTCAATTTCTATCACAAATCAAGATCCCCTTTCAAAAGCAAGAACCCTAGCTCTCAAATCCAAGGGACAAATCCACAAGAACTCTTCGTCAATCTTCATGAAATCACAAATTAAGGTATGCATGGTGTTTATTCATGGACCCCTTTCATCCATGAAGTCCAAGAATCCTTTTCTAAATTCAAGATTTTGGATTTTCTTTATGTTTTCATGATTTGGCTGTTCGTGTTCATGTTATAAATGAATAATTGAATTCTATTCCATGATTTGGTGATAAATTTCATGTGGGTTGATTAGTATAGATATGAATTCATACAAACCTAGGATTTAACACTTGAATGGTGTAATTAGAGTTGAACCATGATGTTTAATTGTTGAAACATGATGTTTACATATACTATGTCCACCATGAGTTTGATTAAATGCCTATATTAAGGAAAATTGCTTAACTAGCATGATATCATTAAATCCCTATGTATGTACAGGTTCATGCCTATTACATGTTTGCAGAAATGCTTTAAGAAATATATTATGAATTATGATGCTAGTCATGTGCTCAAGTAAGTTATGCTAAGTCAGTTTCTTTCCATCGAGTCCTGGGAGTACGTGTACCCGAAACCTTAGTTGTCTGCCTAGAGCCATGTTATGTTTTCATGATACTCTCAGTCAAGCTATGAATTCTTAGACTTTAGACAGTCTTATGACTCAAGAAAAATTTCCATGATCTCATGACTTAGTCAGTTGCCAGATATCAGCAATCTTTCGTTAGTCAACGAAACTTAGTAACTCAGCTCATGTTCAGTTCAGTAAATCATGTTCAGTGTCCATTCATATGGGAGTAGGAATACCGAGTAAACCCAAGGATGGGGACACACACTATCAGATAAGGGTGTGATCCTTAGAAGTCATCCTTGTATTCTAGAACTATGTAGCCAGCATAGGTTGAGACATCAACATTGTCCGATGAGGGTTGATGAGGTGGATAAGCACTGTCAGGTAAGGGCCCCACTATTTTTTTTGGGGACACTATCAGATCAGGGTCACCATAGCTTGTCTTTACTAGTGGTGCGGTAATGACACCCTTCTAATTAGGGTTATAGATTGGACCATAACTTAGCCATAATGGTGTACTAGGGGTGTGTTGGTTAAATACTACCTCCCACAGTTTCAGTATCAGTCTCAGTAAAAAAACTCAGATAGTTCTTTAGATTTCAGGGCTGTTAGATATAGTCAGCTCAGTTTAGTAAGGAACTTAGATAGTTCCTCCAGATTCAGGATTGTCAGCTACAGTCACTCATGCTATCAGTTATATCAGTCATCATGTATTCATGGTACTAGTGTCAGTTATTACATCTCATACATGTATTCTCATGCTCATGATAGTCAGTCAGATATTATTATTATTGTACATGTATTTAGTCTACCTCACATTCACACCAGTACATTCAATCGTACTGACGCATTCGCGCTATGGTGTTTTCATACCATAGGTTCAAAGACACGAGCTCTAGATCAGTAGTACATTCCAGTTTCAGCAATCAGAGTAGAAGTGAGTCCTTATCCTTTGAGTATATGATAATTATTTCATTATTATATCATTAGTCAGTTTATTAGATAGAGTTAGTTAGGGACATGTCCCATCAACTCCCGATTCATATTTCTCAAATAGTTTTAGTCATGTTTAGAGGCTTTCTAAACTCTTACATTTCAGACTTCAGTATTTTTGGTTTTGTTTTGGGTATTTCATTATCCCACACAGATGTCACATTATTCAGCTTAGGTTCAGTTTGAACCTTATGGCCTTTCAGTGCATATTTTTGCATTATTATGTTATATTATACAGTGTACAGGTACAGATATTAGTCCTGGGTTTGTTCGTGGTTCTTGGGGGTCATACCATTATGTAGCATTTTGGGCACCAGGCTCGGGGCGCTATAGTATTACTCCTTATCTTTTGGACCATTTTTCTTCTATTTGTCTTCCTAGAGCTCCTGGTAATTTATTAAATAATCTAGCTCCTAGAGTCTGATCGAACGAGTTACCACTAATTGTACAATAATAGAAATAGTCATTTAGAAATTCTTTTATCCTTGGCCAATGATTAATGCTTAATTGTTCTAAACTTATTAAAGCTCTTTGTTGTAATACTACTAATCCACTATTGGGATCCTGTCCTGTTAGTAGAGTATGTACTTTGTTTACAAAATTGTAGGGATTTGAGCCTAATTCTATTAATTCTTGAAAATCTTGTGGGAATAATTGCTTATATGCTTCCCAAAGTGCTTTAGTACTTTCTCCTAGAAATGTTTCTAGATGCCTATACATAATTTCTGCATCTGGTTCTTGATTACCTTGTATATGTCGTATATAGTCTTCTATAACTACATTTTTCCATGTCTATTACATGATTCCATGCTTGAGGGTTATGAGCTGGCAAGTTTAAAATTCTTCCTTTATTACCTCCTTCTTGTAATCTAATGGGTTCTTCAATTGGCATTCTTTTTCCTCTAGGTTTTATGTCTTGTTCTGCTTGATTGTCTAGGTTTGGTCTAAATACTCTATATCTTGGTAAATTTCCTGTCATTAATGGTGTGTTTTGCATGCTGGTTGTTCTCTGAAAAGGGTTTGCAGTGCTTGCTGCACTTTTCATAAATTCTTTTATAGTTTCGTCTATACTATAAATCGATTCTGAATCTTCACCTTTTAGTTCCTTTTTACATGTATAACCATAATTATCTGTTCTTAATTCATATTTTATAAAATGCCCTTTCATTTCTTCAAGTTTTAAGTTTCCTAATATACAACCTGTGCATTTAAATACGCTATTGCTATTTATTTTGTATAGGGCTTCTGCTTTTATTATAGCCTTATTTACTTCAAAGTCTTCTTCTAATATTTCTATATTCATAAAATTAGTGTTCTCACATTCTTCAATCTCTTCCTCAGTTTCTTTTTTGTTTGTGTATTGGTAGTCTATGAATTTTACTGAAGCTTCTCCTTTATTGTTTATATATATTAAATGATCGGTTGGTTCTAGTATTTCTTTTTTGGTAAATTTTTCTAAGTTCCATTCTAGTCCTGCATAGTCTTCTGGATTTATCTTTAGGGGTTTCATTAATTTAATACCTTTATTTCCTATTAAACTTACTACATCATCTATCTTTAGATTAAATTTTATACTACTATTAGTGGCAAGTTTTCCTATAAATCCTACACATATTAGTAAATTATTACCACTATTCATTTCTTCATATCCTTTAGTCTGAATTCCTATCTTTATATTTTTTCCAAATTCTACAGAGTTTATCGTATAATCTGGACTACAATAAAAAAAGTCCTTCATTTGTTGACACGTCTACTTCTGTTATTCCTATTATGGATCTTCTCAAGTCTGACCATCTATTATCATATATTGTAACTAATACCTTAGTTCCTAAATTTATCCTAGTTAGGCATTTTAAACCTACTACTATGAGTCCTATATGCATGAGGCTCATATTTGATTTTTCAATCTGTCTTAAAGATTCTGGACTTATTAAATTTATACTAGCACTATCATTTCCAACTACGGATAATTTCTCTTCCCTATAATATTTATATAATTATGCCATTGAAAACATTCCTTCATTGTATAAAGTCTTAGCACTTAATAATTTTAATTTGTTTTGTTGAAAAAGTTGTATATCTTTGTCTACGTCTACTATTTCTTCTAGCTGTTGTCTTGAATTCATTTTGGGTCTAATTATAATTCTTGATAACATGTTTGTTGTTAATCTTTCTTGGGTTAAACTTTGTCTTGATCTACTTGGGGATGCTGAAAAAAGGTCCATGGTTTTGGTTTAGTTATTTTAGCTTCTTTTAATTCTTTTTGAGGGGTTATTTCTATCTTTTTTAGTTGTTTTATTAATTCTTCTATATTTTTGTCGTCTTGACTGTCTCTTTGTTTTTCTTCTTTTATGTTTTTATTAAGTTCTAATAGTAATAAAATTATAATATTATTTTATTTTATGATTAAAGAGTCTGCTTTTTCTTGGGGTTGATGATCTAATAATCCTTCGAGATTTGGTTGAATTTGTGCAGCATTTTGTAATATTGCTAGAAAAAATTTATCTTGTAGTTTATCATTCATGAGAGTATTATTTATCTTATTTGGTTTATTTCAGGATTTTCTAGGTTACCCTTGTTTTTATTAATTAAAACTTTAAATTTTTTGTCTAATTCTACTTGTTGGTTCTTTAGGAAATCAAAATTTAATTTAATTTTACTTAACAAATTCTTTTGTTTGTTTTGCAGGTCTTCTAATATCTCTAGAGTTTTTAATATTTTTGTATTTTCCTTTTGAACTTTTTCTCCTAAGTTTATTATAAAGTCTGTATTAGTATTTAGTTGTGGATTATTTCCATGTAATATATGTTCTCCGTTGTTAAAATGACACTTAATAAGAGAAATGTCTTTTAAACGTTTGTATTTTTTTCAGCTTGGATTGTTAGATCTAAATATTCTAGTTTCTTTAAATTATCAATTTTTACACAACTATTTTTTTAGCTTAAAGGTATTTTGCTAATACAATGGTCTCTAATGGTCTTTATTCTATAATTTTTGTAGTCTATATAGTATCTAATACTTTCTAATTTACAATTAAACAAACTTATACGGTTTACACAGTTTACTAATGTTATAAAGTCTGATATTAAAATGGCTTCTGATAATTCTATAAGTTCTAATATTTCTATTTGATTTATTAATATTTGTTCTTTTTCCAAAATTTCGTTTCTTAGTCTTATTTCTTTATATAATCGATTATATTCTCCTTGTATTTGTCTAGCAAAAGGATGCATTTTCATATATTTTTACTTAATTTTATCATAAAGGAATATCTACTAGGTCACACCGTTTCTTAAGATAACTTATTCTTCTATTGTAATAAGTTATGTCGATTCTAAGTCCATGTAAATCCCATGTTATTTCACTTAAATATTCTTTGAAAAATTCTGATTGTGATGTTTTTAGAGTTGCTAATAAGTCTAGATAGTTACTCAAAACTATTTCTTCTGCTTCTTTGTCTGCCCTCTTTTTTATTTCTTCATTTAAAAGTCAATATCTGAATCGTATATCATTAGCAAAAGGATGTCTTTTTATTTATTATTATTTCTATACCTAAGATGCTTTATCAATTCGTACTCTAAACTGGATATCATGGTGATTAGATTATCTAATCTTCTTGGATCTTCTTTTATATTATTTAGTCTTTTCTATTCTAAGTATAAACAATGTAAATTATTCTTGATTTCCTCTTACGATCTTGTATTTCTATGAGGTGTGTTCATTAAGCTAAATAAAAAGGATGCATGTCTCTTAAAATCCTATCTACCCATAGTTCTTGGTTAATATAAGATATTTGTTTTTTGAGTTCTCTTAATCTATTATCTACTTCTTGTAATTATGTCTAAATCTCTTCTTTCGTTTTTGCAGAAATTTCCAATAACTTAATACTTAACTGCCTATGTTGTAGTAAGACGTTATATAACTTTATATATTCTTTCATGAGAATCCTATTAGACCAATAATATTCTGAATCTAATATTACTAGACGTTCTTAGGGCCTAGATTTTCGTTTCTCAGTTCTTGACAACACCATATATAGTAAAGTCTCCTAGAATCTTAGGCTTTGATACCAAATATAAATAGATAGATATAATATAGATAGGTAGATAAAACAGATAATAATATAATAAACAGATAGGTAGTTATAATAGATATAATAATAAAACATATAGATGTAGATATGAACAGGTAGATATAATATGGACTAGTAGATATAATATAGATAATAATATTTAATTATTGATAGATGTAGATATGAACAGGTAGATATAATAAACAGATAGATATAATATGGACTGGTAGATATAACAGATGTAATATAGACGGATAATATATAATTATAACAAATATAATATATATAATAATAACAATAAAATAAACAAATAATAGATAATAATAACAATATATATAATAGAGACAAGCAGATAGATATAAATTAGGTAGATATATAAACAAAGAAAATAATTAATAAGCAAATCTTAGTATATGTTATAAGCAAAGTAATATAAACAAGTAATTAAAGCAGGTTAGTGGATATGAGAAAATAAGGCAGAGTTAATGCGGATGTGTTTTATATGATGTGAAATCCTACTCAGTACTCCCTCCTTCGTTGTTCTTAGTCCAGTATAGTAGAAAAGTTATGTAGATCAAAGTGTATTTTCTCCCAATAAAATGAATTATTTTTTGTATTTTTTTATTTTTTAATTTTTAAAAAAAAAAAAATTTGCCCTATTCATCTCTTTCTCTTCAGTTTTAGGTATTTTAGCAATATCTTCTTTAATCACACCCCGGGATAATAACAACAGTCCTTTTTTAATATTTTATTGACTTTTTAAATCCCTAGGAATTTACAGATTAATCTATTGTTATTGCTAAAACACTGAGAGAATAACCATATATTGGGGCTATGTTTATAAGTAGTTTACTAATTTTACAAGACCAGAAAATTGGTAGTGAACCACCGGCGATCCAGATCGTATAATATTAAAGACATATCTACCAATAATTAAATATGTACACATCTACTAATAATTAAATATGTACTAATAAGTAATGAATTTTACAAGATCGAAAAACTGGCGATAATTCGCCGGCAATCCAGATCTTATAACATTAAAAATACAACTGAAATAAAATATGAACTTGATTAATTCAAACATAATTTACAAACTTGGGAGAAAAATACAAAGATCTATGTAACTACTAATTACATGTCTTAAGGAAAAAGTGAAGTTTCCCTTTCAGGAGTCCCCTGAAAACTTGACAGCTATCGGAAAATGAAGAACTAAGAAACTAATATAGACTTTTTTTACACACTTTTTTTTTTTTGGTTGAAGAACCAACTTACAAACTTTGGAAACTAAGAGCTTTATGAAAAACTAAGAACTTTCTCACTCTTAATTTTTTCTCTCTAGCTACTTATGTTTAAGTCTTTCAAAGACAGGTATTTATAGGCATTTCTGGACTTCAAATACTCTTTATGTATTTCAAATCCATTTATATTTTATAAGACTTAAGCAAGACTTTTGGCAACTTGGGTGGGGCCCACGATTACATGGCTATGTCTTTACTTTCTCTGTCTATTTATTTATCTGCTACATTATTGCATACGTCTGTAATTTTGTCTTTCGTGAATATCGTCATTGCTTACGTATCCAGATTGTGTAATGCTTCTGAATCAAACTCTATTTCTAAATCTTCATCAGCATTTGGGTCTTGTGCAAATCGATCCATCGCTGAGTTATTGTCTCATTCATATTCGTCACTGTCTCTGTCTGATAATCCCAGTCTTATTCCTGTTTTGGTGATCTTGTCTCTTCTCTTGGAATTAAGAAAATTCTGAGTCTTGGCTCTGGCGGTTCTGAATTTATTGCTATTTCTTTGGGCAGTTGTCCTGCTAACAATTTTTTTATAGAGTCTACTACCATTTTTTCTATATTTCTTTTTTCATTTTTCTTTTTTTTCAAGAAGAAACCTTTCTTAGTATGAGAAGGACTCCTTTCGTCTATGGTTTGAGTACCTGTGGTCTTGAAACTGGCTGGGAGTATTCTCCCTACACTTTTTGGCAAAGTATCAGTCGTCAACGAATTTGATGAGTCTTTACCATCCACCGTTTGAGCTGGACTAGTTGTATCATTACCCGATACAGTAGGATTTTCTACATTCATTGGGGAATGTACACCATTAATGGATTTGATAAGTCTTTACTAGCTATCGTTTGAGTTGGACTAGTTGTATCTTTACCCGCTACAGTGGGGTTTTCCATTTTTGAAGAAGATGGAGAATTCTTTAAAAAAATTCGAGTCTCATAAATTGGCTGAGTCTGTTGTGAAAGTTCAAAATGAAGAATCTTTATACGATCTTGTAAAATACTTATATGTTCTAACATTTGTCCTTTGTCATTTACAAGGTTCTCATTATCTTATCTTAAAACGTCGTTTGCTTTATTTAGTCTTTTAAAAGCTTTAGTCATAGAGGAATAATGATCACAAAATATAATTTTGTCTGTGTCTTTTTTAATATTATATTGAGAAATTTTTTGCATTTCTGATCTTAAAGCAGGGGTAGTAAAATAATTTAGCCCTAAATTTATACAATCATAATATAAAGCCTCTGTTAAATCATCAAAGCCTTTATTGAGAGGGGTTGTATAGTCTTTTACAGAATCCATTACCTCTGTCCATGTCTGAAATACTCCCTGTGTCTTTCCCCTGAGAACAACATAAAATTTAAATCTATTAGTGTTATTTTTCTCAGTAAAATAATAACTTAGAGCATTTATGACTGAAATAAAGTATCTAATGTCTTTTGGTGTCTTGTTGTAGGATATCCATAAATTGTCGATCAGGCAAATCTGTCGTTTTTCCACCCTTACATCTGGTTTCAACTTGAAAGTCAGATTGGATGGCTCATAACTGGCGAGATTATGAGGTCCGAAGATCAGTCTTTCTAATTTCGGATGTTCCAACATTGTTAGTGGCCTGTAACGAGTTTTTCTTAGTAATTTGTTTAAGTAGTCTTGAGAGGATGAGGCTTCCGCCTTTCCTTTATCTTTGCTTGTATACATACTGAAACAAAAATTGTTAGTTGTTTTCTTTTATTAGTCTACTTAGCTGATCTGCTAGGTTATTATCTTTACCTTTAATATGTTCTAGAAAAATATTATAAATTGAAGTGGCATCTAGAAAATTTAGCCACCTCTTTTTACTACTATTCTTCTCTTTTATTTTCTGATAGAATTTTACTATGACCTCGCAGTCTGTTCTTACTAGTATTTCTGGTTTATTTAATATGTAAAGTTTGAAACTATTTAAGCTGTAAATTACTGCTAGTGTTTCTGCATCTATGTTATTTAATTTGCCCTTTTCTTTATATTTTCCACTTGAATAAGCACATATTTTCTCATCTTTTTTGTCACGATATTTGTTAGGCTTTTCTTTTAATACTGCTTCCCATCAGTGAAGGCTTTCATCCATCTCAACTATTAAATAATCTGTTTCTAGTGGTAATATTAAGTCTGGGATGTCTTGTATCATGCTTTTAAGTTGTTGGACTAATTTTATGTCTTCGGTATTAAAGGTTTTTTGTTCTGTTGATCCTGTTTTAGAATATAACGGTCTTGCTACTTTACCTAAATCTTTAATAAAAGCTCTAGCATAATTTAAAAGTCCTAAAAAAATTTGTAAATCTTTAGTCTTGTCTAATTTATCTGGCATTTTTAAGACTTTTTTAGCTGTGTGGTTGTAATTTTATTCTTCCATCTCCAATAACTACTCCTAAAAAATTTATACTATTTTTACATAATTTCATTTTCTTTCTACTTATTATTATTTCATTATCTACAAATAATTTAAAAACTTTTTGTAAATATCCTAAATGTTCTCTCATATTATTACTAAAAAATAGAATATCATCTACATAAATCAATACAAAATTTTTGTAGTCTCTAGAAATACTATTCATTTTTCTTTGAAAAATTGGAGGAGTTTTTAATTCAAACGGCATGACCAGACATTCAAAATGTCCTTCTGGGCATGTGAAAGTTGTCCATTCTATACTATCTTCATGCACTATTCATTTTTCTTTGAAAAATTGGAGGAGTCGTTTTTAATTCAAACGGCATGACCAGACATTCAAAATGTCCTTCTGGGCATGTGAAAGTTGTCCATTCTATACTATCTTCATGCATTTTAATTTGTCAATATCCATATTTACAATCAAATTTACTAAATACTTTTCTTCTTTGTATTCTATTTATTAATTCTGTTTTGTCTGGTAACTTATACCCATCCATTACAATATTACCATTTAGTCTTTTGTAATTTATTATCATTCTATCTTTTTCTCTTACTATTTCACTATGGTTTCTTACTATGAAAGCTACTGACCTATGTCTTGATGTAGATCTTCTAATTATTCTTAATTCTAATAGCTCTTTTATTTGTATTTCAAAGTCTTTAGGGTCTTCATTTGTAGCTTCTATAGATGCTGCTTTTATAGTATATTTTGGATTAATTATTTCTAATTTACAGGTAATTTAATTGGAGTCCCAATGTTGCAGGGTTTTTTCTCCGATTATCTCTAGTTTGTCTAGGATTTGTATAGTGTTTTCTAGGTCCTTTTGACCTTTTATTACTCATATCTGTTGTATACAATTCTTAAAATTGTATAATTTTGTATCCATTTCTATTAAAGTATAGTCTTTTACTATTTCTTCTACTACTAATAAATCTTGTAATTCTTCATACATTTTTGCCTTTTTATTATCATTACATGTACAATTTTCTCTTTTATCACATTCTAATGACATTTCGGATTTTATTTGGTCGTCTGAGTTTTCATCTGATTTATCCTTAAGAAAATGATATTTAGTTAAAGTAGGTTGTGTCTGTACTAGTGAGTGGGTGATATTACTAGCGAATATTACCCAATTTTTTGTAACAAGACATCCGCCATTATTTTGCATCATAAAATCTAATCCTAACACAAAGTCTGCATTTATGTTTAAGTTTCTAACTAGTATTTCATTGAGTATATATGATGGTTGGTAGAATTTTTCACAAGTATTAATAAAACTTATTTTTGTTTTTGGTATATAATCTGTATAGGTATTATATGTTCCGTCCATTTACATGGATTCTTGAGATTTTGGCAATTTTTAATTAGTTTTGCTGGTAAAATTCTACTATTTAAAATGCTCTTTGTACATCCTGAATCAACTATAGCTAAAGTCTCGAACTCATAGTCTTGAATTTTTATTCTTGCTAAAACCTTGATTGTACTAATTTTCTTTTCTTCATTACATATCATTCCTTCAAATGGTACATTTATTGATTTTAACTTTATTATTTTCAACAGATGTATTTAATAATTCTACCTCTACTAAGTCTTCTTCTTTAATTATTTCTTTACTTTATATTCTTATCTCTAATCTTTTGTCTTTCTTCTAATTTTAATATTCTATCTTTTGTTGTTCTGGTTATTGGTTCCTAGTTGGGAAGTTTATTTAAATTATTTATTGATTTTGGAGTTTCTAAGATTCTTGAGGTTTCTTCTATGCATTTTATGCATCCTTCCTTGTAATATTTTTTACACTTTGCTCTATTCTTTTTACATGGAAACCAATTACAAAAACAACACTGGTTACTGTCTAATCTTTTTTGTTCTTCAAATTCATTTTCACATTCTTCTATCAAATTTATAAAATCATAAAAGTCTAATTTCGTTTTTTCTAAGCCTATTTCATTTATAAATTTCTCTTCTCCAGAGTCTGAAGAATCAGAATTATCCTATTCTTCTTCAAGAATTTTCAAACTCCTAGTAGAGTATATACTTTCATTATCTGACATATATTCATCTACATTTATTAATTTTTCATTTACATCTTCTATTAATTGTGCATTTCTAGATCTATTATTGATTCTTTTTGGACAAGGATTTGCTAAATGCTCTATACTTCCGCAAGTAAAATATTCTAATTTATTTTTATAGGTTCCACCAATGTTATATTTTCTTACATGTTTATTCTTATCTAAGTATGATTTTCTCGCGTTTGATTCCTTAAGTAATATTTCTTCTTAGGGTGATAGTCTTTTTTATATTTCTTTTTATATTTTTTCTTTTTATAATCTTGGTCATAATGTTGTGTGGTATATATGGTCTTACAAAAATTTGTATCACTTCATTTTAATTGTTTTTATATCTGTATATTTGTACATTTTTCTTGTAATATATCCATTACATGTTGTATTCATTGTCCTATTGACCATGGGTTGTTAGGATTTTGTGTGTGTGTGTGTGTGTATATATATATATATATAATCTATATATATCTATATCTATAATCTATATCTATAATATATTAAAAGTGTGAAGCCCCTTAGAAAAGTGATTTGAACTTTTTGCCCTTCATTAATATACTCCTCAATAGACAAAATCGTCTTTTCAGTATTTTTTGAAAATAATTATTATTTAGATATTTAGAATATAAGGGGAAAATAAAGAGAAGAATCTCATACCTAAAAGGAATTAAATGTAATGTACGGAATTTTTCTTTAAGAATTCTACGCAATTTTTTAGGGAAAATCATATCCATGGAATGGAAAAAATAAATAAGTACCAAAATTTATTTATTAAAAAAAAATATATTTGGCAGATTCTTTTAGGAAAAAACTTAACATACGTTTGGCAGATTTTCTTAGGAAAAAACTTTTTGAACCAATATATATATATATAATAAAAAAATCTATACAATTAAAGACTCCTAAAATATAGTAATGTTTAACACTTCTAAATCAATTAAAAATATACCTTAATTAAAAGATTAGAATTTTACCTTAATTAAAATAAAAACTCTATAATTAATTCTATTTAAGTCAAGTTTTTGGCGTTTGTTGGTACGTTCGGCTATCTTTTCCTTATTTTTATATAAAAATTGTTTGTTTATTTAAGTCTGTCCCTTAATGTTTTTTTGCTTGTTCCTTAACTACAACTTTAATTCCATTGTCATGTTTTTGCTATGTTTTTTTGTAGGGTATAGAATTTTTGGTGATAAAGATATTCCTTTGGCTACTTTTTCGACTTGCTTTAAAGTTGTGTTTTTTATTAGTTTCAATTATATTGTTCTATTATCTATTTTGTTGTAGAGTTTTCTTTCTTACTATTTGTTAATGTTAATTTTTAATATAGGTGGGAGATGAATGTTCGATTGAATTTTGAGATATTTTTGTACAAAGGTTAGTTTTAATCATATTGATATTCTTTTAGCTACTTTTTCAACTTGCTTTAAAATTGCAATTTTTATTAGTTTTAATCACATTGTTCCATTATCTATTTCGTTGTAGTGTTTATTTTCTTACTATTTGTTAATGTTAATTTTTAATACAGGTGGTAGATGAATGTTCAATTGAGTTTTGAGAAATTTTGTATAAAGGTTAGTTTTAATCGTATTGTTCCAACACATCTATTATTGTATTGTTTTCTTGTAATTTAGAGATGATAGATGAACATTCAATCCGATTTGAGGAATTTTATAATATGAGACGGAGGAAACAGAAAACGGACATATTTACAATGACTTCCTTTGTAGCCTACATACGTAGACAAAACTATCCTAAACCTAATCATGCAAATCCTAAACCAACAATTTAAGAAAAGACAATGACATAACCTATGTAAACCCAAATATAAACTCTATTCATGTCCAAATATCAACCCAATAAATGGCAATTTTTGCCGCTCCCCCTTTGTATTCTTCCACATCTCTCTCTCTCTCTATATATATATATTGTATATTGTATATATATATATATATGTATATATTTGATTTAATTAATATTAAAATTATTAACTACAATTCACAAAATAATAGTTAATATTATGGATATGATAAAAGGTTTCAGCAACGGAAGGACAACTAAAGAAGGGAGGGAGTAGTGTTTTGGGATGAAAAAGGAAGATGTAAAATAGCCAAGATTTTTATGTCTTATGGTACCCATCTTATTCGTTCAATTCAATTCCTGTTTGTTGATGACAATGGACACTTTGTTTTATCAGAAAATCATGGTGTTGATCATGGTTTCAACTTTATCACGATAAATTCAATCGTTAAGTAGTTTATATTAGGATGCAAGGTTAGGAGTTCTAAGTACGTTCATAAAATTTAGTAGTGTTGTCCTTTTTTAGTAGTCGTAATATATCATTTATGTTGTTTCGGGTAGATTGCATGTGGTGTTATTTTGTGGTAGTATTGGTCTGTTATTATTTGTTGTTGTGTTGTCTTGAGTCGATGAGGTACGGACAATGTATACTCTACCCTCTCCATATCCCATCTAATGTTGTTATCATTAAGTAGTTTATATTAGGATAGAAAGTTAGGAGGTTAGAGTGTGTTCATAGTAGGTAAGAGCATTGTCCTTATTTAGTAGTCGTAATACGTGCTATGCTTGTTGTGTTTTTGTGGCTTTGTACTGAGTTTTATAAGAAAATAAAGAAACTTTTGAATCTTATGGTACTAAAATCTAAATTATTGTTATGTCATATACCAAGATGTTCTTTAATCTTGTGACCTTAAACATGTCACGTGAAAAGTTAAAATTAAAGTGTTACCAAAAGAGGAACGGAGTCATTCATTTTGAAATAAATTAAAAAGAAAAATAGATCATTCTTTCTGAAATGGAATAAGCATGTTGTTTCGAATAGATTGCATGTAGTTTTATTTTGTGGTAGTTATTATCATTATCTGTTGATGTGTTGTCTTGAGTCTGAATTTGTGGCCGGTACAGACAATATACATGCTGCCCTCTCCATACCCCCATAGTGTGTTGTTATTGTATATATATTACTATATATTTATGATTGTTCCTATTCTATTGAAGGTTGTATTAGATTATCCATCAGAATTTATTACTGGGATAAGAGGTACCTACTGTACAAATGGTTTGAGATCAATAACCTTTGACACCAACCAAGGCTCCCATGGACCATATGGGCGCAATGTCAAGTCAGAAGGCAATGGTGTATTCAACCTTCAAATACAATCATCGAAGATATTGGGATGTATGTGAAGCCCATCACATCTTTCATGATTGAATCTAGGGGCGTATCTAGAATTAAAATATAAAAATATATAACCTTTATTATCTTTCCATTTATTTTTGTATTGAATAACATTTTTCTTTTATGATATAATAGTTATTTGAAATAATGTGTGAATAAATTTAAAAAATTTATGGACAGACTCACGGCTCCCTTACCAAATGCTTCTATTTTGGTGATGGCATCAAACCGCCGTACAATTTCAAAGGTTATAGATATATTCATGCACTTTTGAATAACACTTAAACAAATGATTATAGTTATTTGAGAGTCAAATTTCAAGAATAAAAATTATGTTCTCAAGCGCCTATTATTTTATATAAATAAATTTCAAGAAGTTATTGACCTCAAGAAGTGGTAAGGTTCAAGTTTGACATCATTAAAAGAAGTGACATCATATATAATTGGTAATAGAGAACAAGCGCACATATTATCTCAAAACTTAACCCAAAAGCATCTAACAAAATATTTTTATCACGTGTTTCGATGCTTAACTAAAAAAAGAGGATACAAGGTCCAAAAGAAGAGGATATATATATATATATATATGTGTGTGTGTGTGTGTGTTTATTCAGTTTGTTATAATTTCACATTGTATTTACTTTTTGTTCTGTTGATATTCTTTTAAGAGTTAAGGATCCAAAAAAGTCTTGCCTTTTTTCATAAAAAACAATTGTCGTTAGATTTTAATTCATTAATCATAAGTAAATTCAAGTTTAATTATGTTCCTACTCCAAATTTTATGAACCAAAGAAAGTGACCTACAACCTTTTAATTTTTGTAAACTATATTAACTAGTATTGTCTTGATCAAGAAAAAATGAAAAAAAATGAAAGAAATAAAAAAATTAAGGACATTATGATTATTATATCTTTGCTTTTAAGTATATAGTTGAGATATGAATTTAGATTTAGGTTGAGAAAGATCAAGACTGGATATTTGTAATGTAAATTTAGCGATACTACACCTAATATTGGTTTAGAAGTAAAGCTTAAGTCTAAAGTCATTCCTATTGAGGAGGAGTAAATGATTGGCAGTGGCGGACATCTGGAGAGGTAGCGGCAGGCCGAAGAAGTATTTATATTTTATATTTCTAAAGGGTCATATATTTTTATCTTTGTATGTTGTCATTTCTTATCCTTTTGTTTATTTTGGTTCATGTTAGTATCTTATGTTAATTTATTATATTTGATTTTTCCCCACTATAAAATACTCAACAATAAATACTTGGATTGGTTTTTTGAGTCTTATTAACAAAAAAATGAGTTGTAATATCTTATCTTATAGCAGATGCAAAAATTAAAATAAATACAAGTTATATTTTTATACATTTTTATTAGTAAAAATGCATAATATGCCAACAGTTTGATGAAAACGTACAATTTGGCAAGAATAAAGTACTTCCAAACTTAGGAAATAAGTATAGTAATTAAATACTATTTAAAATGTATAAACTTTGATTGTCATTAATTCAAAACATCTCAACTTATAAAATATTTTACATAGAATAAATTTAAACGGGAAATATATTTTTGGTTACTTCTAATTTTGCTCCTTAATTATTAGTTTGATGATCATTTGTCATATTTCTCTTTAATTAACTACACTTTCTTATCTTTAAAATTATACGTTATATTTTTTGAAATTATTGCACTTAATAAAATAAAGTACACACACTAATTTATTTTTATACATATTTATTCTTAATTAACGCTTGATACACGTGCAACACACGTATCCTAAAGTAGTATATATATAAAGTTGAATGTACATTGACTGATGTAGCGCTCTCTCAGACCTCCATTTTCATTTTTCTTTTACTTTTTTTTTCTTTTTTTGGGGGGGAGGAGAGGGGGGGTTTCTCGTTTTTATTACATTTTTTATTCATTTCTTTTTACTACTGAATTAATATAATTCTCACTTTAATAAATGTTGCATTCAAGTCCATTTGATAACCTCTGCAATAAAATCAATCATCAGCCCACTATCATTATTGAAACATTCCATATCATTATTAAGTTTTAAGTTTCAAATTTTTATTACTTTAATTGCTTATCTATATTATTTCTCATCAAAATTTTGCATTGTTGAAATTCTTATCTGAATGAGCCAAATTAACCCAACAAATAATCTCAAACAACAAGGGGAAAAGTAAAAATGTTATGGAAAGAAGTAAGGATTATTGATAAATAAAACTAAAAAGCAAGCTTATGGTGGTCTGATAATTTTTTTTCTCAAGCAGTGATGAATAAGAATCATTCGATATCTGTATTGATATTATACATATAAATTGACAATGTTGAAAATTGAAGAAGATTTTCAGATAAAATAGATAAAGAGAAAAGAGAGAACTTATATGGAGGTAAAGAAGTGAACTCTATGTTTTCTTATTTTTTTAAATTCTAGAATATTATATTGCTAATGTTGTTACAACACTGTGGGGATTTTTTTTTTGGCAGATTAAAAATAAGTGTGTTATGACTTTATATATGATTCAATATTCTCCTATTGTATTATTTTGGTGATTTTATGATATTTTTATTTTTAGAGGATTATTATGATTTTTATTTAGATTATTCTCTTCTTCGTTTTATTTTGATATCTAATAGGTGATGAACAAAGTCATTTGACACGTGTATTAACGATACAAGAATAAAATAATTGACAGTATTAAAGATTGAAGAAGATATTCACATAAAATGGCATAAAAAGAAAAAGAGAGCTTGCATAGAGGTAAAGAAGTGAATTTCAAAATTTTCTATTCTTTCGAATATTTAGAATATTCATTGTTATTTTTCATTAAATGGGTATGTTTTCTTATTTTTATTTTTATTGAAGAAAATAGATGAATAATGAATTTATAAATGGATCCAACATTCTCCTATTTTATCTTTTTGGCGATTTTATAATACGATTATTTTTAAAAGATTATTATTATTTTTATTTGTGTTATTCTCCTCTTTCTTCAATTTTGATCTCTAGTATGTGTTATGAATAGAGTTATTCGATATGTTAATTGATATTATAAACATAAAATAATTGATAATATTGAAGATTGAAGAAGAATTTCACATAAAACAACATTTAACAAAAAAAAAAAAAACAACTTACATTGAAATAAAGAAATGAACTCCGTATTTTTTTATTTTTTTAAATTTTTAGATTATTATATTATTATTTTTAACATAGCTGGGATTTCTTATCTTTTTACTAGATGTAATATGTCTCTGCTCTCATCAAATGAAGACTGAATGTATAAATATTATGGTTCATTCGTGAATGTCATTACATTAATTGAAAATCTTTATAATTGGCAAAACCTAAATCAAATTTAGAATCAAATAAAATTACAATATTATACGTATAAATATTGTTTTATAAGCATAACATGAAATATTTGGGTCATAAATATAATATTTATTGATTGCTTGCAGAGCGCAACTCCTGTTTCTGGACAACCACTCCATGCCCAAGAACAACTCCATAACGTCAAAACACAGCACCACAACCTCCAACAACAGAAATACAAATTAATAAAACACACCTAAAGATTAACAAAAAATTACTTCTAACAATCTTATAAAAGGAGCATATACTCTATTATTCCACCCTGAACTGAACAATCGAATAGTTAGTTAATGATCAGTTGTTGAATATATTATTCGTTCATCTTAATTTATATATCACAACTTTAAAGCGTGATATCACAATACTCAAATGTTGCTTTCATTATCCTCAAATGTAATGAACGAAGCTAGTAAAAGCAAAGCATGAAATTTCACTTAATATCACGTCTGGTGTTACATGTATAATATTATTTTTAAAATTAGAGTCACTCCCACATAGCCCAACATTAAATTTTGATCTAATTAATTTCTTAAGTATCAAACTAAATGTGTTTATAATTTCTTTTTACATTTTTAAATGATATTGACAAATGTCAAGTACAAATCAAATAAAATATAAAGGTGAAAATATGATTGATGGAAGCGGCAAAGTTAATGTCCTTTATAGAGAAGAAGACAAACAATGCATTTGACCAAAATTGAATTATTATATTATAGAAGAGATGGCTCGTTTTAAAGGTTGATTTAGGACCAAGACATTGCTCATCCTTAAAGGTTGATTTAGGAAAAGAATTTTGATCATCATTAAAGGATAATTATGATCAGGTAAGTAGTCTATTCGGGTCGAGAAATACTATCGCAAAAAGGTAATTACAAGGAGTTAGTTATTCTATTTGAGATAAGATATACCTTTGTTAAAAGATAATTATGATCAACATTCGAAAGCTTTAAAATGTACATATTTATTTACTCTTTTTTAACCAAACTCAAATTTGAGTGTTGAATTATCTTTATTGTATTTGGTCATGTCAAAAAAATTTAGCTTTGCATAGACTTCCTAATAGCTCTTTGATCTCACCTCATTTCTGGTTAACAGTAAATAATTTTTTCTTTAATCCAACAAATCAACCTGCACGGGAAGAAATCAAAATTGAAATTCTTCTATGCGGATATTAAGCCACTTCTAGCAATCTCTGCGTAAAATGAAATTCTTAGACAAAAATATTAAGTCATTTCTAAAATGTCTTAGTTAAATCTAATCTAGAAGAAATGAAGAGACTAACATGAGACCTATAAATTCTGAATATCACATACTATTGAACTACATGAAAAGTTTTGAATGTGATAGAGCACAGTAGACCTTCTTTTCATATTACTATATATAATGCTTAATTAGCCAACAAAGTTAAGCTCTTTTGTTATTCAGTTGAGTGTTGCTTGTTTTGTTAATCGAAGAAATTATTGTTGGCTAATCCAAATAATTATTCTCACGTGATTTTAGTGGAGATTAACAAATTATTGAAATTTATCAAGAAAATAGAACGGAAATAAAACAACACTACAAAACTTTGCTATAAGCTTAATTCCATATCAATTTCTATTAACCACTTAAAAAAAAGTAATTTAAAATTTTCATTTTAAAAGTACTCTAGTTGGCACAAAGAGTCAAAATTATACCTCAATATATAAAATTCTAACAAGTATGTTGCTTGTTTGGCGGAAGCAAGTAATGGAATTGCAATTGCTAAATATATGACAGTAACAGTAGTTCAGCACTCTGCTTCATATCATCATCAACCTATATATGTTCTAATATCAATGGGCTTGCTCGATTTTTCTCTATGTCTGGTGCTTGGATTAAAGATGCCACAAACTGAATTGCTATGCAAATTGTGCTATCTTTGATTCATGAACTAGTTATTGTTTGCTTCAGCTGTCAAACGACCCGATCCCGGGCCTTGTCATAATGGACATCCTAAGTCCAACCAGGACAGGGGACCGCCCCCTGTTACCCAACCCAACCACCTATATTCAGTCTTTGATGGGCTGAATTTCGAACATATAATAAGATAGCGTAAATACTCTCATTAAGATTCTAGGATAGGATCACAACCATGACCGACCCAACCGAGTCCAACCGTATCACACCAACCGCCCAATAATACCAAACCAAACCATAGGTCATAAACCAGGCGATAGCCAAAGAGAATACCAAAACATAATATGAAAATCAATCCCAAAATGTAATATTACGAAACAGTGAGAAATCATGTTCGATGATACCCAAAACCAATTCCAAAGACCATTAAACTATTACCATACAATCCAATTGTCCAAAACCACCGTTAATGCATACAAAAGTATAATTAAAATCATAGGAAACCATAACCAAGAATTTAATATCAAAACCCCCAAATAATAGTTGAAAGTCATAATCATAAAATAGTACAACCATGAAATCAATCATATAAACCATGTCTTTAGTTAAATTAACAATATGGGAAGAGAATCATGCCTTATACCAAAGAATTAACGAAAGAAATCACCAAAGCAAGCCCCAAAGCAGTCCTCAAGATGAAACCCTAGACTTATTGCCCCAAAATCTCTTGAGAGAATTATGGAGTATTTCGGAATAGTTTTCTAAATGTTAATGTAATACCCCGCATGTTTCTAAGCTAGGAAGTGAATAAGTATTCCTACATATGAAATCTCCTATCCTGTGATTCATACTTGAGTACATGGCTTACAATAAATATCCTAGTGATAGGATAGCTTATGATGCATTAAGCATGTTCATATAAGTCACTTAAGGTAATAAAAGCTAAGAGTTTTTGAATCCATCAAGTTTTAGTGTTTGATTTTGCAAGGGTCATCTTTGAACGAGTATAACTTAATGTTAATGTGGTATTTTGTCTGATTTAGACCCACCAAATTGTAGAGAATCAAATTAGTTTTTCAACGATACCAATTTCGCCTTAATCCAATACCCAAGCGAAAAGTTATGCCCATTTTTGTGAGAGACAGTAAGCATAGGAGATTGGTTAGGGGCCGCCCAATCCAAGCATAGGCGATTGGTTAGGCGCCGCCTAACCTGGCTTAGGCAATCACTTGGGCGCTGCCTAAGTCAATTTCAGGTGCCAAAAACACTCCGTTTTGAGTTATTTTAAGGGTAATTAAGTTTTTTAACACTCCTTACACGTCCCTAAACTTAACCCTACGAAATATATAGCTTCTAAACATATTAAAACCCTATTATCATCTCAAAGCTCATCATCCAAGAAAACTAAAAGTGAAAAACAACTAGGGTTGCATAACTAAGCTTGAAGATTCGATTTCAAGGAAATTCCTCCGTCAATCATCAAGAATCTTTCCTTCTAAGGTATGCGTGAGTTGATTTATGGATCCCTTTCATCCATAAAGCTCAAAAACCCTCTTTTTCATTATAAAGTATGATTTCTATATTGTTGGGTGTTGATGATCATGGCTTTGATATTGGGTGATTCCCAAGATGGAATCTTTATATGTTTTTATGAATTCATGATATCATATGAGTTGGAAACATGTAAATTTGGTTGTTCATGATGTATAATTTGATGATTTCACCTATGCTTAAGATGTGCATGTAAGGTGTTTGATAAAATGCCTAAGAAACTAGAAATCATGCAATATAGCTAAATTGTGACTAAGTGAAGGATTCATGCTATGCCCTTACGTTCCAATGACTTCTATATTAATAATGTGTCTTGTAAATATTGTTGGAATACTCATGAACTATTCTTATGATATTATGCTATGTTTACTTGCAAATCCTACTTATGAACAAGATGTATGATAACCATGCAATCCACATGAATTTCCATGTTATTGGTATGTGTTGCCAATATGATTACGCAATGAACATGATATTAAAATTGTGCAAGTACTTCCATGTGATATGAAATCCTTTCCATGCAATACATTGTTGATAACCATGCTTAGTATGAGATCCCTACTTATGATATTATAAATTATGGACTCTACTCTTATGATCAAGTCAGTCATATGTGTCAGTTTTCTTCCATCGAGTCCTGAGGGTACTTGTACCCAAAAACTATAGCTGTGTGCCTAGAGCCATGTCATGTTTCACGATATCCGAACTCAAGCTATGATTCCATAGACTTCAGCCAGTCATATGACTCAGGAAAACCTCATGATCTTAGTCAGTTGTCAGATATCAGTAACATTCCGCCAGTCAATGGAATTCAGTAAGATTAAGTCATGCACAGTCAGTTATTCATGTCTAGTCCCTTCAGACAGGAGTAGAGGTTAGCACCGAGTGAACCCAAGGATGGGAACTCACCCACCAGTTCAGGGTGTGATTCTTAGTAGTCATCCTTGTGTTCTAGAACTACGTAGCCAGCGTAGGTTGAGGCATCTTAACCCATCAGATTAGGGATGATGAGGTGGCTTAACCCGTCAGTTTAGGGTTCCCACCGTTCTCATTGAGTACCCGCCAAATAAGGGTCACTCACAGGCTCTCCTTACCCATGGCACGATATTGACACCCCTTCAATCGGGGCAGAGATTGGACCCCAGCTTAGCCATAACGGCATACATGGGGCATGTCGGTTAAACACTACTTCCCACAGTTTCAGTATCAGTCTTAGTAAAAGAACTCAAGGCGTTCTTCAGATTTAAGTATATACAGGACTGTCAGATACAATTGTCTATGTTATCAGTTTCAGTATCAGACATGACAGTTATCAGTAAACCATGTATTAGCTTACAAGTCATGCTATCACTTATTCACGGTCGCAGTTTCTATATATGTGTGTTTGCACTCCCACGTTCATATTAGTCAGTCAGTGTTGTTCATGCATGAAACCCTTTATGTTCAGCCTACCCTCCTCGTATACTCAGTACTCCAGTTGTACCGACGCATTTGCGCTATGGTGCTTTCTTTTCATGTTACACCATAGGTTCCGAGACATGAGCTCTAGCCCAGCAGTAGCGGTAGCATTCCAGTCGCAGAGACACAGTGAGTCCTCATTGATTCGAGTACAATATGATTTGATTCATTTATTTATTTCTTCAGTTCAGTTTTATGGAGTTAGTTGGAGACATGTTCCTTCAACTCCTTATTCAGATAGTTTAGAGACTTTCAGATTTATGTTCATATTTACGTTCAGATTGAGTTGTTTTGGGTATTTTCACCCACATGATTGTATTTAGTTGAACCTTATGGCCTTACAGTTCTATGTATTCCATATTATTATATCATGATTTGCATTATACAAGTACATATATCAGTCATGGGTTAGCTTGTGGTCCCCTGGGGTCATAGCATTGTGTAGCATTCCGATTCAGCAAATCGGGGTGTTACAGTTAATGAATAGAATAATAGGGTAAATAACCTCCTAAATGTATTAGAAGTCGTGGGTCCTAGTTAGGGTAAGTAGCGAAATGTCAAGAATACCCCCCCCCCCCCCCACTTAAGTCCCTTAAAAATCACGTCATAGGGATGTTACTGACCCATATGAGTCGTACCCTCCTATACGATTGATATCCACCACTCGTACCCAAGCCTCAATCTTAGATCAAACATTGTCCAGTGTATGACTCATCCAACCAAGTCGTAACCACAACATACGATTTATATCCATAACTTGTATCCCTGGCAGAATGAAATACTAGGAGGATCAAATACTAGCCACCATACGAGTCCCTGATACAACTCATACCAAGCCCTAGGACTCATACGCCTAAATCATACCCATTCTAGTGACCAAAACCATCCCACCAACTAACACTAGTCAGCATACAACAGGACAATACTAGTCGTACCTCGACATACGACTCATACCTATAAGTTGTATTGGATTAGGAGAACAAAATTCTAGAAAATTTTTTAAGGGTCAAAACCCAGGATGTTTCAGTCTCCCCCACTAGGAACGTTCGTCCCCAAATGACGGAAAAAGTAAAGTAACCACATGCAAAGTCATTTACATTATTAAACATCCTTTCAACAAAGTTTGAGAACAAAGAGGCAAAGATGTTAATCTTTCCTTTAACAAACTCAGAAAATAAAGATGTGTTCAAGATACATACCTTCCGCACGAATCCCAGGAGCAGAGAAAAGATGCGGATACTTGAACTCCATGTCCTCTTTCACTTCTCAAGTAGCTTCTTCCACCCTATGGTTCCGTTATAGAACCTTAACTGAAGCCTCATCCTTGGTCTGCAACCGACGAACCTGCCTATCTAATATCTCAATCGGGACCTTTTCATAAGAAAGAGAATCTAAAATACCTAATCCTTCCAAAGGAACAATCACATGAAACACCGGATGAACCAAACTCAAGCTAGATGGCAGCTCCAACTCGTAAGTAATATTGCCAACTCTTTGTAAAATCAAATAAGGACCAACAACCCGAGGACTGAGTTTCCCTTTCTTGCCAAACTGCACCACTCCCTTCATGGAAAATACTTTAAGAAATACCCTATTCCCGCCCTCAAACTCCAAGTCTCTACGCCTAACATCTGCATAGGACTTTTGGCGACTTTGGATAGCTTTAAGCCTTTCCTAAATCACCTTTACCTTCTCCATCGCTTAATAAACCAAATTCGGGCTAGCATGTCTTCCTCACCAAGCTCAAACCAACCAATAGTAGATCTACACCTCCTACCATATAACTCCTCAAAAGGAGTCATACCAATACTCAAATGATTATTGTTATAAGCAAACTCCACCAAAGGTAGATGCTCAACCCAATTGCCACCATAGTCAATCACACAGGCCCAAAGCATATCCTCCAATGTCTGAATAGTTTTCTCCGCTTGCCTATCCGACTGTGGATGAAAAGCAGTACTCAGACTAACCTTAGTCCTCAACCCTTTCTGGAAAGATCGATAGAAAAGAGACGTAAAATATGTACCACGATTAGAAATAATTGATACAGGTACCCCCATGCATCTTTGCAATCTCCTAAAGATACAGCTTCACATAATCCTCCGCAAAAAAGGTAGTCTGCACTGGCAAGAAGTATGCAAACTTGGTCATCCTATCCATGATGACCCAAATCAAATCAAATTGGTTTCGAGATCGAGAAAGACTGATAACAAAATTCATATTGATCACTTCCCACTTCCATTTGGGCAAACCAATTTCATGATACAACCCACCAGGCCTCATGTACTCAACCTTAATCTATTGACACACCATGCACTTGGCCACAAAATCACTCACAACCCTCTTCATATCATTCCACCACTAGATCTCCTTGAGATCATGATACATCTTTGTCGAGCCGAGATGAACAATATAGTGAGACTCATGCGCCTCAGCCAAAGTCCTTTGCCACAAATTATCAACATCAAGAACACACAACCTCTCTTAGTACCGTAAAGTACCATCGCCATTAATCTTAAACACCACTACCTTTTTCCCACAAACATCACTCTTGATTTTCATCAAGACAGGATCCAGCATTTGCTTCTCCTTAATCTCCGTACCAAGATAAGATCGAACTACTTCTTGCACTATTACACCACTATCCTTAGAGTCCAAGAGACGAACTCAAAGATTAACCACGCGGTGAATGTCCTTCACCAATTCCTGCTTGTCTTCCTCCACATGAGCCAAACTTCCCATAGATAACCTGCTAAGAGCATAAACAACCATATTAGCCTTACCTGGTTGGTAGTGAAAACTCATATCATAATCTTTGAAAAGCTCAAGCCATCTTCTCTGCCTAAGATTAAGCTCTTTCTGAGTGAACACGTACTGGAGACTTTTGTGATCAGAAAAGATATCCACGTGAACACCATATAAATAATGCCACCACATTTTCAAAGCAAACATAACCGCCAACACCTCTGGATCATAAGTAGGATAATTTCTCTCATGTACCTTCAACTGACTGGAAGTATAGGAAATCACCTTCTCATGCTGCATCAACATACAATCAAGCCCTGCTCGAGATGCATCACAATAAACCACAAACCCATTATTTCCCTCCTGCAAAGTCAGGATTGGATCTGAAGTCAACTTATCCTTCAACTTCTCAAACTCCCTCCACAAGTATCCGACCAAGAAAACTTAACCTTCTTTTAAGTCAACTTAGTCAAACAAGCAGCTATCAAAGAAAAACTTTCCACAAATCGCCTATAATACTTGGCTAAACCCAAGAAGCTCCAACTATCGAATGAAGTCATGGGCCTAGGCCACCTCTTCACCATAATAACCTTTTGCGGATCAACTATGATCCCTTTACTAGAAATTATATGACCCAAAAAAGTCACACCATTCAACCAAAATACATACTTAGAGAACTTGGCATACAATTGTTATTCCTTTAAGGTCTGAAATACCACATAGAGATGATTAGTATGTTCCACCTCACTCTTCGAATAAATCAGAATGTCATCAATAAACACAATGATGAAAAGATCCAAATACTGCTTGAACACTCTGTTCATCAAGTCCGTAAATATTGCCGGAGCATTAGTCAACCCAAATGACATCACCAAGAACTCAAAATGCCTATGCCGAGTACGAAAAGTTATCTTAAGGATATCCCCCTTCCTAATCTTAAGCTGATGGTACCTAGACTGAAGATTTATCTTAGAAAAGAACTTGGCACCTTGCAACTGGTCAAATAAGTCATCTATTCGAGGAAGAGGATACTTGTTCTTGATTGTCACCTTGTTCAACTGCCTGTAGTCAATGCATATCTGAAGGAAACCATCCTTCTTGCGCATAAACAACACTGGTGTACCCCAAGGAGAGACACTAAGATGAATAAGCCCCTTATCCAGAAGATCCTTAAGTTTCTCCTTGAGTTCCTTCAACTCAGCCAGAGTCATTCTATACGTAGAAATGTATATTGGACGAGTGTCCAGAAATAAATCAATACCAAACTCTATTTCCCTATTCGGAGGAACACCAGGAAGATCAACTAGAAAGACCTCTAGAAACTTATTAACCACAGGCACCAAAGACAAAGAAGGACCTTCCGAGTTAGAATCTTTAACCTGGACCAAGTAAAAAGACAATCCTTAGAGATTAATCTTTGAGTTCTAAAATAAGAAATAAACTTCCCCCTAGGAGCTAAGGAACTACCTTTCTATTCTATAATCGGTTCATCAGGGAACTTAAAGATAACCTTACGGGTCAACAATCCAAAGATGTGTAACAAGAATGCAACCAATTCATACCCAGAATTATGTTAAAATCTACCATATCCAACTCAAATAGATTCACCAAGGTCTGTTTGCTACCAACAGATACCACACACCCCTTATAAACTCTCTTAGAAATAACCGAGTCACCTATAGGGGTAGAAATGAAAAAATGATCCAAAATAACTTTTGGATCAATACCAAAAGACAAAGCCACATATGGAGTCACATTAAAAAGAGTGGACCCAGGATCAAGCAAATAATATACGTCACAAGAGAAAATTTGTAATGTACCAGTAACGACATCAGGTGATGCCTCAGATTCCTATTGGGATGCCAAAGCTTACAATCTGGTCCGACTAACACTAGAACCGGGAGCAGTAAATGAAGTAGGTGCCCCACCACAAGGTGCAGGAGCAGAAGATAAAGTCACAAAAATCTTATTCGCTCCCATAGCAACTTTGTTAATCGAACAATCCCTAAGTGATGGCCTACCTAGCCACACTTGAAGGATTTGTCCCTTCCTTCCTCATAATAACCCGATAAGGATGACCACAATATCAATAAGGAGGACACGAAAAAACTGACTGACCTCTGCTCGCCTAAGATTAGGCAACCTATGCCTGAGAATTATCACCACCTTGATAATGCATGTCTCCCGACTGGTAAGGAGCACTAGGAAAAAAGGAGCCAAAACTTCCCCACTTTTTATGTCATTTTCCACCATCTTGCTACCCTGAGACTGAGCACCTCCCTGATCAGAAAATCTGCTCTTCTTTCTCTACCTATCCCTAAACTCTACCTGCATTCTCTTCTCATCCTCAACCTACTATATATGAATAGTCAACCGAAAGTGAATGCAGGCAGATTTTGGAGATATGCAAGCGAACAGTCATAAATTGACCAACCCTTGCAACCTTAGTAGAAAAAACACCAGCAAACAGTTGGGAAATAACATGAATAGACCGACAAAATTCCACGTTCGTCACATTGCCCTAAAGGACCTAAGAAGAGCTATCTAGAATATAATGAACTCCAAAACCATCAGGAATAGGACCATGAGATCGAAGATATACCCCAGACGTAGGACGTACCCCTTTAACATTATCCATAAATGGAACAGAAGAATTTTCTTGTGTTCTAAATCTAGGAGGCATGATATAAAAGACGAACAAAAAAGGATTAGAGAAGATTTCAGGGTTGAGAACTCAATCTTGAAGATAGAATACCAAGAAAGTGAAACATTCCTAAATGCCTTGAAGCCTCTCCCTTATGAGTGTAGCGCTCTTCACTCCCCTAAAAGATACTCTACTCGATACTTCTTTGTGGACTCTAATTGACCATGAACCTAGGATCTAATACCAACTTGACATGGCACGACCCTAGGCCTTGTCGTAATAGGCATCCCAAGTTCAATCAGAATCGAGGATCACCCCCTGTTACCCAACCCAACCACCTATATCTAGCCTTTGATGGGCTGAATTTTGAACATATATCAAGATAGCATAAATATTCTTATTAAGACTCTGGCATAGGGTCATAACAGCGACAGACCCAAGCTAGTCCAACTGTGCCACACCAACCACCCAACCATACCAAATCAAACCATAGGCTATAAATCAGGCCATAGCCAAAGAGAATACCAAGACATAATATAAAAATCAATCCTAAAATGTAAAATGATGGAATAGAGAGAAATCATGTCCGATGATGACAGCCTCCCAGCCTATTCCAATGCCAAGGCTTACACCAATACCTATCCCGCCCATACCAACCCCCAGAAGTACCACAAAGCCTCAATCCAAAAAAGTAAATAAATCTAGTTGGGACATGCCCCCAACCATGGCCAAAACCAATATCCAAAATAAATGAAAAATATCCAAAGATGTCCATAACATGAAATGATGCCTTCTGAAAGAATGGAAGTTCACCACTTCAGTCCAAATATTGATACCGGATCTGCGTACTAACCAGGAGGAGTAGAATGGCTAGTTCCTGTATAGCGTGGGTATATAGCCGCCAGTAGACGGGTTAGCGAGTAACCGCTAGCATGAATCTCATGATAAGAATAAAATAATTCCAGTTGTAAAAAACAAGTAAAACCATCCATGATGCATACAACCATACATATATATAAGTTCTAGGAAAGGGAACCGGCTTTAGCATGCATTGAAAACCTTTGCCTAGGTTGTATAGTTTGGCCATTCTAAACCACCCACGGGTGATATGGGTTCAGCTTCCCCTACTGAAAAGGGCTCCAATGCGTGTAGCCGTACAATCAGAGAATTATCCCATGGGATGATTAGTACATCCCCCAATAGTGAGACATAATACACATGGCCCACTAAGACCAATCCTCATATCGGCAAATATGAGTTTCCAATTTTTGTTCCCCTGGGACTGCCACCTTCCACGCCTTTGCTACACACCTCACCATTAATGCCCAATTAAAACCATTTCCAAATAACCAACCAAATCCATTTACTATTTTATTAACCAACGCTAATATATTAGTGGTAACGTCATACCACCCCTTACTTGCGAGTAATACTCACAGACAAACCATTTAGGTGAAGGGGACTTTCAAGTGCCCTTCCATATACCATATTAAACCACTCATAGGACTTCCATATTCTCCACAAGCAGAACCATTTAGCTTTTAACCTTTTCAAAACCACAAAACCATGTATAGTTGCTTTACCAATTTTAAAACATGCAAGAGTTCCACTAAAAGAAGTCAATGCAATAAACATATCTTTATAAATATTTTATCAAACACATTGGGGGCATAATATAACCAAAACCAATTCCAAAGATCATCAAAACATTACCATGCAATCCAATTGTCCAAAACTACCATTAATGCATACAAAAGCATAATTAAAACCATAGGAAACCATAATCAAGCATTTAATATCAAAACTCCAAAATAATAGTTGAAAGTCATAATCATGAAATAGTAAAACCATGAAATCAATCATATAAACCATGCCTTTAGTTAAATTAACAATGAGGAAAGAGAATCATGCCTTATACCAAAGAATTGACGAAAAAAAATCACCAAAGCAAGGCCCAAAGCAATCCTCAAGATAAAACCCTAGCCTTCTTGCCTCAAAAGCTCTTGAGAGAATTATGGAGTGTTTTAAAATAGTTTTCTATGTTAATAAATAGAATAATAGGGTAAATAACCTCCTAAGTATATTAGAAGTCATGGGTCCTAGTTAGAGTAAGTAGGGAAATGTCTATAATACCCCACTTAAGTCCCTTAAAAATCCCATCACAGGGATACACTGATCCATACAGTCGTACCCTCCTATACGATTGGTATCCACCACTCGTACCCAAGTCTTAACCTTGGATCAAATGTTGTCCAATATATGACTCATCCAACCAAGTCGTAACCATAGCATACGATCTGTATCCATAATCTGTATTCCTGGCAGAATGAAATAGTAGGAGCATCAAATACTGTCCACCATACGAGTCCCTGATATGACTCGTACCAAGCCTTATGACTCATACCCCTAAGTCGTACCCGTTCCAGGGACCAAAACCATCCCACCAACTAACACTGATCAGCATACGACAGTACCATACTACTTGTACCCTAACATACGACTCATACCCATGAGTTGTATTGGGTCCGAAGAATGAAATTCCAGGAAATTTTCTAAGGGTGAAAACCCAGGATGTTTCAAGTTGTAACCTTATTTCCTTTACAAGTTTTGCCTCATCTTCTTCCTATAATATTTTCTTAGTTTTATATTTGAAAATCTTGACTGTATAAGTGATATAAGACAGTGACATTCATTTGTAAAGAGGCAAGTATAGTTGCAAAACATAAGAACATTAGTTAAACCATATTAATATTTGTATGCAGACATGATTAAATTAATTAGGTCCAAACTCACAGTTGGATAAGGCCGTGGTGAGGCATGAGTGTTGTTTCCACCACTTATTTAAAAAAAATGATATCACCATGTAACTTTCCTTCTTTTACTTAAAATCTCCTTACTCAAATATTCAGTTTTTGATCTGAAATCCTGCAAGAACCAATTGGTAGTTATGATATCCAAAGCTAAAAATAAGAATTAGTGAGTCGGTATACATTAAACTAAAAGGAGACACAATAAAATAATTTTTTTAACATGTCACAATTTATTTGCAAAAATAAATCATGTTACCAATAATACAGTGACAGAGAGCCATCTTTGAAGAGGCATATGCCAAAGCAGTAGTCAAAAAAGCTTGAACAATTCAAAGTATTCAATGAATTTTTACAAAACATATTTAGTATGGTTGTAATGCTAGAAATTTAAGTTTACGGGACTGTATTACAAAGTTTATAAAAAATAATCAGTAAGGAGATGGTGAATTCAAAAATAACAACGAACAAAGAGAAGGGAAAATTGAAGAAGCTAATCTACGATAATCAAAGAAAGCAAAAGAATGATACTTATCAAAGTTGAGGATCCTGAATACATGAAGGAATATTAATCAAAATGACACACACAAAAAAATTGAAAAGAAGCAATCAGACTTAAGAGTTTGGTTAATGTCCTAGATTCAAATATTAATTTGAGAACTGAAGAAGAATTTAGAAAATTCAAACAACCGTAGTACATCAACAACAATATATCCAATATATTTTCACAAGTGAGATCCGAAGAGGGTAAGTGTACGCAATTCATACCACTATCGAATAACAGTAGTGTCATTTTAAATTTCTAAGTTTTGCGATTTTTTGGTGAGTTTTTATCTCATTTCTTGCCTTAAATTCTTTGATTTTGACTCATGAAAAAAAAATCAAAATTAACCAAATCCAAGACCAGAAGAATGGATCAAAGATGAAGAGGAAATTGAAGAAAAACATATGAAGATGAAACTGTGAGCAATGAAATTTTATTTAATTTAAATCCGTATAAAATTCAAATAATATTAAATTCAAAATATATTGTCCCAAATAAATATTGAGGATTAATGTAATTGGATTAATTATTTAAGTCTAAATATGTATGGATTTAACTAAAGTCCAATTTTTATTGGGTTAGTTCATTAATTTGGGTTACAAATGATAAGCCCATTTTGCCAAGCCCAAGATATTGTAATATTCTAGAGGCCCAAATAAGCATCACACGTCAAATGACGTGTCATGCCAAGTCAAGGGAAGGATCCAATAGGACCATGCCATATGTCAAAATGATGCAGTAGGCCTAGAAATCAAAGCCCATAAAAGGTGACGTATCACTTAAATCTGATTGGTTAAAGAAAATCCGAATTCATCATGACTTTCCTTTCTATAACTATAAATAGGGGTCTCATAATTCAGAAAAAGGACCCCCCAGACCTCTAACAAGTAGCAAGAGAAAGCTCATGGATCAAACATCGTAATTTCTTTAAAAAAACTCAAGCATTCAAATCAAGTTCATCTAGATTCAAGATCGAGACCGCAATATTCAAGAACAAGCTCAAAAGACCTTGAATTCAAGCACAAGTCAAGATCAAGTCCCTTAAGTCCATCAAATCAAGTTCAAATTCAAGATCAAGATTTAAGCCTTTGAATTTATATTTGAAAAGGCAAATCAGAGGATTCATAGAAATTGTAACACTCGTATTGAAATCAATAAATTTATTGTTGCAATATACTTTCTTGTCTCGATTATTTATTTTTTGGTCTCGAAAATTTTACTGTCCAATAAATTCTGGCACACCCAGTGGGACAATCTCTACCACTCATCTCAACTTTTCATACTTCAAGGTTTAAGAACAACAAAATGACTTCCAAGAAGGTCAATTCTCAATCAACTGCTTCCAAGGCTGCAGATTCAAAGTTCTCTGCTAAAGTAGAAAGCATCCTTGGTGTTACTTTTAGAAGCCTGGGAGCTGTCATAAGAACCAAGGTAGGCTTACTAGGACAACAAACACATCCAATGTCGTCTGCTCCAGCTTCAGTTTATGGATCTTCAACCCCAAAAGGAATGAAGTCCAATAAAAGTGCTTCGGAAGGAGGAAGCAGTATGGCAGAATTGCTTAAGAAGACTCTAGCTCTACTTGAGCATTTTGGTTCCAAAGACTCTGGTGTAAAGAGCGATGGTCATTCAACAAATACGTCATCTACACCTACACCGCAGAAGCTGAGCACTTTAAGGATCAACTTATGTGAAATCCATGTTACTCTCCAATGTCTTCGATAATTATGCAAGCAATGGTAACTGATGCCTCGTCTATCGAGGAATAACTTCCGAATCTGACAAAGGCAATTGAAGTCCTGACCAACTATGTTCAAAATCAAGAAGCTAGGATTGATAAGATAGTGAATAGGGTGGGGGAATTTATTAAAAGGGCCCTCAAAGACAAGTATGATATTCTCACCAAGTCTTCCCTTGCATATGCCAAGCCTTACACTTAAAGAATAGATAGCCTCAAAATGCCTGCTAGCTATCAACCCCCCAAATTTCAATAATTTGAGGACAAAGGTAACCCAAAATAGCATGTCGCACACTTTGTTGAACACGTAATAACACTGGAACTTACAGTGACTATCTTGTCAAATAGTTTGTTCGTTCCCTAAAGGGAAATGCCTTTGATTGGTATACAAACCTTGAGCCTAACTTCATCGATAGTTGGGAGAAATTGGAACACGAGTTCCTAAATTGGTTTTATAGCACAAGGCATACAATGAGCATGATAGAGCTCACAAATACTCGGCAAAGAAAGGATGAGCCAGTCATTGACTTCATCAATCGATGGAGAAATATGAGTCTAAACTGCAAAGATAGGATCAGTGAAGCTTCTGCAATAGAGATGTGCATCCAAGGAATACACTGGGGACTTCTCTACATCTTACAAGGAATTAAACCAAAATCCTTTGAAGAGTTAGCTACTTGTGCTCATGACATGGAGTTGAGCATGTCTTCTACTAGTAAGGAATGAGTGCCTATTCATGACCCTCGAAGGGGGAAGGAAAAGTAGAAACCCAAAAGATGGGGCAAGTTTGTTCCCAAAAATGAAAACAAGGAGTCCATGAATGCTGATGTGTCTCCAGTGAAGGTCAACATAAATATAACCAAGAAGCAAACTGTGAAGACAACTTCTGGATTATGTCCGAATCAAAAAACTTTAAAGGAGATGCAAGAAAAGGAATATTCCTTTCTTGATTCTGATGTTTTTGAGATTTTCGATGAACTCCTTGAGCATAAGCTCATTGAAATCCCAGAGATGAAGCATCCCAATGAAGATGGAAGGACCAATAACCCTAATTATTATAAATATCATAGGCTCATAAGTCATCCTTTAGAAAAGTGCTTTGTCTTCAAAGATAAAGTCATGCAACAGACAAAAGAGAAGAAGATCTTCGATTATGAGATGGCCAGTTTTTATCAAACCTTTATTACTTTTGGCTCACTCGACCTAGTCCAAATATGTGTCAAAGAGCATGATGAAAAAATATTAGAACCTGACAGGTCTTCAGTTGACGAAAGCAATGATGAAGGTTGGACTCTGGTGACGAGGCACAGATGCAGGAGGATGAGTCTGCAAATGGAATCATCCGAGTAGCCAACCAGAGGAGAATGGTAAAGAAACTAAGAAAATAGAAGTTGGTTGAATTCCCAAAGAATATGAGGTTGAATGAGCTTCACCACTAAAAACCTCGGCGTCTGTTGACTTTAGAGGAATTCTTACCGAGTTGGTTTCGTGTAAAGACTGCCCAAGTCAACCTTGAGGCGTCTTGTTTTAATACAACAAAAGAGGGGGCAAAGGGTGAGAATCTACCTATGGAGGTTCCTTCACCTTCCAGAAAGCTTGCTGAAACTCTTGGCAAAAAGGCACATGTGTTACAAAAATCATATTCACGAATAATGATCTTCTGCTTGGTATACCCTACATAACCATCCTTTATACATGGTGGGTCAAATTCTAGGAAATAAGATCAATAGAATCTTGATAGATAAGGGGTCTAGAGTCAACAACCTACCTATCCTCACGATGAAAGAACTTGGCATCACTACTAGCGAACTGGACGAAAGCCGTATAATGATCCAAGGCTTCAATCAAGGGGGCCAGAGGGCCATGGGATGTATCAATTTAGGGATTTATATGGATAATTTTCAATCAAACCCATTGATGCATGTGATCGATGCCAAAACTTCACACAATATATTACTTGGTAGGCCTTGGGTGCATGGAAACAAAATTATCTCATCCTCTTACTATCAATGCTTGAAATACCTCAAAGGCAAAGTGGAAAGAAATATAGTTACCGATGATAAGCCATTCACTAAAGCTAAGTCACATTTTACTGATGCAAAATTCTACTTAAAAAAGCATGTTGTGGATGAGAAAAGGGTTGAAGATGTCACCAAGACTAAGTATGAAAATCTTGGATCTAAGAAGGTCACGGTGATTGTTGAAAAATTCACCACCAAGAAGCCTCTCTCCACTTCAAATAAATAAGGTGTTGCTTTTACGAAAAAAAAAGAAAAATCTCATTCTTTGTTACGTACCGAAGGTAAGGAAAAAAAAAGATCACCCATCGAATTCCCAAGATAATGTGCTAAAGGGGATAACTTTACCTATCATGAAGATTGATGCAATAAATCCATCCTCAAGACGTATTGAAGAGTCTGTGGCTCAAAATCTACCACAAGATATGACACTCCATACAAAACGTACAAAGGATGGCTTCGATCCAAATGCATACAAGCTATTTGTAAAGGCTGGATACAATCCAAATGAGCCATCAAGGTTGGGAAAACTTCCGTCGGAAGGTATGACCAGGAAGACATGTGAAGGCCTAGGATATACGCAGCCACTACAGAAGAAGAGTCCACTGCATCCAATAAGAGGGCTTCTATCTTTGATCGGCTTGGAGAATCAACTTTAAGAACTTCTGTGTTTGAAAGGTTAGGACCTCTAAATAAAATGAAAAGAAACAAATGTAAGAAGAGTTGTCAAAGTATGATGATGTACTCTTCACTTAGAATACGGAAGAATTTCTAAAGTTTAATTCCTTCTAGAATGAAGCGACAGATGAAACTAGTAGTTTCATACAACTAGGTGCTAATATTAAAGGCACATACTGTGGTTTATACCAAGCAACGTGAAGAAGATGAAGAGAGTGTTGGCTCCTCATATCATGTTATGACCCAGAATGAAAACTATGTCTTATCTCAAATAAAGGTTAATGAAGAGATAGAAGATGCCTTTTGGTGTTATTATATATCCACCAACGATGATAATTCTCATGAGGAGGAAGATGCTGGAGATGATCCATCTCAACTTGAAGAAGGAGTAAAGGCCACAATAGATCCCTTGAAGGAAGTTAATCGTGGAATCGATGAAGAATCAAGACAACTTATGTGAGTGCGTTTCTAGAAATGGAGAAGGAAATTGCTTATATGGACACACTCAAAGGATATATAGATGTCTTTGACTGGAGCTATAATGAAATGCCTGGCTTAGATCCAAAAGTAACGGTCCATCAGTTGGCAATCAAAAATGGTGCCCGTCCTGTTAAGCAAGCCCAAAGACGCTTTAGGCCAGAGTTGGTTCCACTGATCAAAAATGAAGTTAACAAACTCATTAAAGTTGGCTTTATTCATGAAGTTAAATATCCCATGTGGATTTCAAGTATTGTTCTAGTACAGAAGAAGAATGGCCAAATTCGAGTTTGTGTTAACTTTTGAGATCTCAACAACGTATGCCCTAAGAATGATTTTATAATTCCCACACCGGAGTAAATGATTGATTCCACCACTGGTTATGAGGCAATGTCCTTCATGGATGGTCCATCCGTCTACAATCAAATCCATATGGCGCCAAAGGATAAAGAACTCACTGCATTTCGTATGCCCAAAGGTATTTATTGCTACAAGGTGATGCCTTTTGGTTTGAAGAACGCTGGTGCCACTTATCAAAGGGCTATGCAGAACATCTTTGATGGCCATCTCTATAAAAATATTGAATGCTATGTGGATGATCTAGTGGTGAAGTCAAGAAAAGAGACGACCACTTAAAAGACCTAAGAATGGTATTCGAGTTACTTCAAAGATATCAACTTAGGATGAATCCATTGAAGTGTGCCTTTGGAGTTACTTCAAGAAAGTTTCTTGGCTTCATTGTACGACACCGAGGAAATGAAATTGATCAAGCCAAGGTCGATGTAATTTTAAAGATGCCCGAACCTCAAAATATTCATGAGCTAAAAAGCCTTTAAGGAAAGCTCGCATACTTAAGGAGGTTCATCTCAAACCCGGTTGGAAAAGGTCAATCATTTAGTCATCTCATGACAAAGGAAACTTCCGTTAAGATCTCGGACAAAAATGTATTAAATTCTATTATTTATCATGATTAATAATTTTTTTATGTGGAATTTATAGATATACGACCCTTCATCGCGTAGAGAATCGAATAACATTTCCAACGATATGTGGATCATCCAAAATAGACACTTGAGTGATGAGTTATGATCATTCCGATCTAACCGTGAATAGTGGTGAACAGTAAATGTGCAGAAAAAAATACTGAGGCCAGGTGAATTTTAGGGTCAACTTCAAACGATCATAACTCCTTATACATAATAATCTGGGTAAGATACTATATATCAACAGAAATCTCTGAAAGTCCTCTTTCCAATGAAATTGGTTTCATCCAATTTGGCTATCGGAGCAAAAAGTTATGGTTGATCTACTTCAGCCTATCAAAACAGTCCACCAAAGGAGAGATTTGACATTATTTGATTTTCAAGGGTATTTTGGTCATTCCCACTCCAATCCATCCAGGTAAATCATGGATTTAAGTCCATTAAGAGCATTCAATAGCTCATTTTTCTCCAAAATTTCTTAAGGCTCAAACCCCAACCCTACTACTCCAAATTTCATCCTTCTATGTCTCTTGATTGAACCGTAGAAATTTCAAATTGATTTGGGATTCGAGTTGATCATGTTAAGGTCTTCGAGTAGCACCCTTTCTTTTCGTGAATAAAGTTCACGAGTCGGAAGTTCATATTCATCTTCCATTTTTAGGTATGTGGGGCTTTGAATAAGATTATTCTTTCGATCTTGTGCCCGGTATTTTTCTTGAATTACATTGACATGAGATTTTACATGTTTTACCATGAATTGGAAATATGGTTTTATATCTTATATTATTGTCCATGAGCTATGGGATTATGTCATCCGATATGTGTATGATGTTGAGATGGAATTATGTCCAAAAAGTATTTGATTATGAGAGTATGATGATTTAATTTGTTAAGCCTTGATTTATACTATCATTCCACTATTTCCTTATTATGAATTTATAATTGATATTGGAAATTCTATATCCCTACTATGGGTTGATGTTTCAAGTACCTTTAAATGAGAGTTGGATGGCAAATTGAGAAATGTTGATATTGAAGTTGCAATGAGTCTTGGTATTTTTCGGATGGTTTTGATGAGTTAAATTATTGAAAATATTATGTATTGAGTCTTCATATCCTTGTCCAAATGTCGAGTCGGTTATGGTTCAATGCATTGATACCTTGTTGATGTTGAGGAAGATTAAAACGTTTTGAGCTAAAATGTGTTGAGTTAGGAATCCACAAATTGATATGATTTGATAAATGAGAAAGAGATTTGATTTGGTCTTTATGATAGACCCTTGTGATGTTGTGGTGTATTTCCTAACGCGTTCTGAGCTTGTCGGGGAGTAGTACTTAGCACCGAGAGGGAAATTTGGTATTTCTCCAAACCTATGTGTCACCGTAGGGTTGTTTGATAATGATATTATTGGCCAGAGAGCCTGATTATGATTATTACAGTTTTAAGGTCGTACTCCCTGGCAAAAAGTATAACGCTTCGGCCAACGGGGGTTTCAAACATTGGTATTCCATATAGCTCACGTGGGGTTGTCGGTTATAGAAAACTCCCCTGTTCATAAGAGTCATGTTTATTGAAATACTGAGTCACTCCAAGTTTTGATGTGGTAAGTCAAGTTGCCTATGATGATCTATAATGATTTATGAGGTTTTTCTCCTACATTTCCTATCTAAGATGTTATGAGTTACATGATTCAATGTCACTCAAGCCAGGTGTGTCATTATGGTCCGTATGTACGTTTTTACGAAATTTATGATATTATTTATATTTTGCATGCACCCCCACATACTCAGTACGTATCTTATGTTAACCCATATATTTCTTTATGGGCTACATTCTTACCATGATGTAGGTTCAGGTACTCAGCTACAGCCGCGACAGTGATATCCGAGTGTCGCGTCTACGTTCTTTCAATAGTGAGTCCTCAGGGTTCGAGGACCAAGTTGCTAGTTTTAGTGCTGTTGTTTTGTGATCCCTTTGGTCTGTTGAGTCAGTTGGGGATTTGTCCCAATGGCTCGTTGATTTTGCTGTATAGAGGCTATGTCAGACTAGTGTATCGTTGGGTTGGTTTGTGTACAGACATTCCATATATGTACAGTCTAAAGATATTCTGTGTTATGTGATGTGATATGATATGTACTTATATATATCCTTAGCGTAGTGTGTATGTTGTTGATTTGGAACCCAAGGGTAGTGTTTTGGCTTAAAAGGTTAGCTTGAGGCTACGTGTAGCCTTGGGCACCGTGTGGCATCTCGGGATGATATTTCAGGGTGTTACAAACTTGGTATCAGAGCCTAAGGTTGTGAAGAGTCCTAGGGAGTCTGACAAGCCGTGTTACATAGAATCTTGAGCATCGGTGTATAGCGCGCCGCACCTATGATCAAGAAGCTGCGGGGCGTTCTAGGAAAAGTCACTTATTTCTTTCTACAAGAGTCTATCATGCTTACAACTGTTTTCTTCTGCTATTAATTCGTGCGTTCTTATGATAGAAAATGCCTCCACATCAAGCTCGAAGAAACAACAACCAACCTCAACCCGTTGATCTGTTACATGAGACGGTATCCCATGTCGAATTTTAGGTAACTTTTCAAACGCTAGCCCAGGCAGTTACCGCCAATACTCAGGCCAATGCTCCACCTCCATAGGAAAATAATTCGGTATAGCATGACTTCGTGACTTTATGCGAATGAATCCACCAGAGTTTCATGGGTCGAGAGCAGGTGAGGACTCGCAGATGTATGTTGATAAAATGAAGAAACTTACGTAGATTATGCACGTGACCGAGAAAGAAAGTGTGGAGCTATCTTCTTATCGGTTGAAGGATGTTGCCTATGACTGGGTACAGATGTGGAATAAGGGTAGAGAGGAAGATACCGCTCTGGTGACTTGGCAATTATTCCAAGATGCTTTCTTAGATAGATTCTTTCCTCTTGAGTTATGGGAAGCTAAGATAGAGGAGTTTATGAATTTGAGATAAGGCTCCATGTCGGTTAAGGAGTATTGTCTTAAGTATAATCAGCTATCGAAGTACGCTCCCAATATGATGGCTAACTTGAGGACTAGATGAGCAAGTTTCTAACTAGGGTGTCCAGTTATGTGGTGAAAGAATGTAGATCTTCTATGATCAACAGGGAGATTAATCTTCCTAGGTTAATAATTCACACCCAATAGATTGAGTCAGAAAATATAAAGGAAAGAGAAAGAGTAAGAGGGATTAAGAGAGTCAGATCGAAGAAATAGGGTTCTGGTTAGACTAGATTCTTCGGAGGGAGTCGCCCTTAATTTTAGAGACGTCCATTTATACCTGCGCTTTCCTCAGCTAGTGCTCCCGTATATCGGGGTAGGTAGGAGCTCGGGAATAAGTCGGTACCTTTCAGGTCTCAGGATAGTGTAAGCAACCGGCCTCATCCTCTTTCGTGTGCTAAGTGTGGTAAAGACCATTTTGGGAGTGTTATATGGGGCAGCGGGGCTGTTTTAGTTGTGGCAAGTTGGGCCACATACTTAGAGACTGCCCGTATGCCAAACTTCGGAGTCGTGATACCCGTCCCCAGAGTTAGGCTACCAATGCCCCGCCTCCCGTAGCCCATCCAGTTCCTCCTCAGGGTGCTTCATCTAGTACTACTGGCAATCAACGCCAGAATCGTTTCTATGCTATACCACCTCGTTAGGAGCAGGAGGATTCTCCCGATGTTGTCACTGGTATGCTCCATGTTTTCTATTAATGTCTATGTGTTGATGGACCTCGGTTTGAGTTTTTCTTATGTGACACCTCTGGTTGCTGTAAATTTTAAAATGAATTCTGAACTAATTTCTGAGCCTATTTTGGTTTTTACTCCGGTAGGAGAGTCTGTCATTGCTAAGTGGATGTATAAGAAATGTCCCATTTCTGTCTTTCATCGAGTTATGTATGCTGATTTGATTGAGCTAGATATGGTTGACTTTGTTATCATTCTGGGTATGGATTGGCTTCACTTATGCTATACGTCTATTGATTGTCGTGCCCGTGTGGTCAAGTTTTAGTTTCCTGATGAACCTATCCTCGAATGGTCCGGGAGTTCTGTGATTCCTAAGGGTCGTTTCATATCCTATCTCAAAGATAAGAAGTTGATTTCCAAGGGTTGCATCCACTATTTGGTTCGGGTTAAAGACACTGAGTCTGAAACCCTGACCATTCAGTCAATTAATGTTGTTTATGAGTTTCTTGATATCTTTCCGGAAGATCTCCCTGGAGTACCTCTTGATAGAGAGATAGAGTTTAGGATTGACCTTCTTCCCAATACTCAGCCTATTTCCATTCCTCTGTGTCGTATGGCTCCCGCAGAACTTAAAGAGTTGAATAAACAATTGAAAGATCTTTTAGACAAAAGCTTTATCAGACCTAGTATGTCCCCGTGGGGTGCACCTGTCCTATTTGCGTGTAAGAAAGATGGTTCTTTGCAGATGTGTATTGATTACCGGCAGCTTAATAGGGTTACTATCAAGAATAAATATTCGCTTCCTTGAATTGATGATTTATTTGATCAATTGCAAGGTGCGAGCTACTTTTCGAAGATAGACCTCAGATCTGGTTATCACCAACTTAAGGTTAGGGAATGTGATATCCCCAAGATAGCCTTCCAAACCCATTACGGTCATTTTGAATTTCTAGTGATATCTTTCGGGTTAACTAATGCTCCAGCGTCTTTCATAGATCTTATAAACCGTGTATTCCGGCCATATCTGGATTTATTTGTAATAGCGTTCCTTGATAATATTCTTATTTACTCCCGAAGTGAGGGTGATCATATGGATCATCTCTGAATCATGTTGGAAACTCTTCGAACTCATCGGTTGTATGCTAAGTTCAATAAGTGTGAGTTCTAGCTGAACTCTGTAGCCTTCTTTGGTCATATTGTTTCTTTCGAAGGTATTAGAGTTGATCCTCAAAAGATAGAGGCTATAAAGAGTTGGCCTAGACCTATTTCTCCTTCTGATATCTGAAGTTTCTTGGGTCTAGCTAGTTATTATCATCGTTTTGTTGAAGGGTTTTCATCTATTGCATCTCCTATGACCCATTTGACCCAAAAGAAAGTGAAGTTCCTGTGGTCCGAATGTTGCGAGAATAGTTTTCAGGAGTTGAAGACTCGACTCACTTCAGCCCCTGTGTTGACTTTGCCTGATGGTGTTGATGGTTTTGTGGTATAGTCCAATGCTTCCAGAGTTGGTTTGGGTTGTGTATTGATGCAAAAGGGCAAGGTTGTAGCTTATGCTTCCAGGAAGCTAAAGCCTCACGAGAAGAATTATCCTACCCATGACCTTGAATTAGCTACTGTGGTTTTTGCTTTGAAAATCTGGAGACATTATTTGTATGGTGTCCATGTCAAAATCTTCACAGACCATAAGAGCTTACAGTATGTATTCACCCAAAAGGAGTTGAATCTTAGGCAGAGACGATGGTTAGAACTGTTGAAAGATTATGATATGAGCGTGTTATATCATCCGGGCAAGGCCAATGTAGTAGCAGATGCCCTTAGTCGGAAGTCCATGGGTAGCATAGTGTATGTGGAGATTGGTAAGAATGAGTTTGCCCGTGAGGTACATCGTTTGGCTAGATTGGGGTTAGGTTGTTTGGTGATGCTGAGGGTAGTATAGGAGTACAAAGCGGTTCTGAATCCTCTTTAGTTTCAGAAGTAAAGAAGAAGCAAGACAGGGATCCTACCTTGGTCAGGTTAAAAGAGTCAGGTAAAGACCAAAAGGTGAAGGTTTTCTCCCAAGGGGGAGATGGCATTTTGAGACTCCGAGAAAGATTATATGTTCCTGATGTTGATAACTTGAAGCAGAGGATTATGGCGGAAATGCATGGTACGCGATACTCCATCCATCCTGGTGTTACTAAGATATACCATGATTTGCGAAAAATCTATTGGTGGAACGGTATGAAGAGGAACATAGCAGAATTTGTGGCGAAGTGTTCCACGTGTCAACAGGTTAAAATAGAGCATCAAAGGCCCATTGGCGTGATGCAAGAGTTGAGCATTCCTACTTGGAAGTGGGAAGAAGTGAATATGGACTCATAGTTGGTTTGCCTCCTTATCGTTGCCATCATGATTCGATTTGGGTTGTCATAGATCGGCTGAAGAAATCAGCTCATTTCTTGCCTGTGCATTCATCGTATACAGCTGAAGATTATGCTAGAATATATATTCGGGAACTCGTCAGACTTCATGGAATCCCTTTGGCTATTATTTCTGACAGGGGGACTCAGTTTACCTCTCAGTTTTGAAAATCTTACCAGAAGGGTCTCGGTACCCAAATTCATTGAAGTTCTGCTTTCCATCTGCAAATAGATGGTCAGGCTGAGCGGACCATTTAGACTTTAAAATATATGTTGAGGGCTTGTATGGTTTATTTTAAAAGTAGTTGGGATGAGCACTTAGCATTAATCGAGTTTGCTTACAATAACAATTTTCATGCTACTATTGGAATGGCCCCGTTTGAAGCTTTGTATGGTAGAAGGTGTAGATCACCTATTGGTTGGTTTGAAGTTGGTGAGGTTGCTGCGACTGGACCGGATGCGGTGTTCGAGGCCATGGATAAGGTTAAGTTAATTCAGGAAAGGTTGAAAACCATCCAAAGTCATCAAAAATCATACGCAGATGTAAGGAGGAAAGACCTTGAATTTGATGTTAGTGATTTAGTGTACTTGAAAGTTTCACTCATGAAAGGGGTGAAGAGATTTGGGAAGAAAGGGAAACTAAGTCCCCATTACATTGGTCCCTATAAGATTATGGATCGCATTGGGAAGGTAGCGTATAAGGTTGAATTGCCCGCGGAGTTATCTAACGTCCACCCAGTTTTCTATGTTTCTATGCTTAAGAAGTCTATTGGTGATTCTGTTGTGATTGATCCTTCCGAAAGCTCAGGTATTCAAGATAGTTTTTCATATGAAGAGATTCTGGTTGAGGTTTTTGACTTTCAAGTTCTTAGGCTAAGAAACAAGGAAGTTTCTTTGGTTAAAATGCTTTAGCAAAATCAATCCGTGGAGAGTGCTACTTGGAAAGCCGAAGCGGATATGCGCACTAAATATCCCCACCTCTTTCCTACGAATCTTGAGCATGTCAACGGTATCGTTCTCTTTTGATTTAATCCTTATTGCTATGTTTATCTTGGCTTGTGTGTTTTCTACGATATCCAAAAAAATCTAGAATGAAGTATATGCTTGGGCAAGATGATTTTTCTCTATATACTCATTTTCATAGTATTCTTGACCTACCTATCAACATTTGAGGATGAATTTTTCCAAGGAGGAGATGATGTGATGCCCCGAAAAAATTTTCCGTTAAGATCTCGGACGAAAATATATTGAATTCTGTTCTTTATCGTGATTAATAATTTTTCTATATGGAATTTATGGATATGCGACATGTCATTGCATAGAAAATCGAATAATATTTTCAATGATATGTGCATTATCTAAAATGGACACTCAAGCGATGAGTTATGATCATTCCGATCTAACCGTGAATAGTGGTGAACAGTAAATGTGCAGAAAAAAATACTGAGGCCAGGTGAATTTTAGGGTCAACTTCAAACGATCATAACTCCTTATACATAATAATCTGGGTAAGATACTATATATCAACAGAAATCTCTGAAAGTCCTCTTTCCAATGAAATTGGTTTCATCCAATTTGGCTATCGGAGCAAAAAGTTATGGTCGATCTACTTCAGCCTATCAAAACAGTCCACCAAAGGAGAGATTTGACATTATTTGATTTTCAAGGGTATTTTGGTCATTCCCACTCCAATCTATCCAGGTAAATCATGGATTTAAGTCCATTAAGAGCATTCAATAGCTCATTTTTCTCCAAAATTTCTTAAGGCTCAAACCCCAACCCTACTACTCCAAATTTCATCCTTCTATGTCTCTTGATTGAACCGTAGAAATTTCAAATTGATTTGGGATTCGAGTTGATCATGTTAAGGTCTTCGAGTAGCACCCTTTCTTTTCGTGAATAAAGTTCACGAGTCGGAAGTTCATATTCATCTTCCATTTTTAGGTATGTGGGGCTTTGAATAAGATTATTCTTTCGATCTTGTGCCCGGTATTTTTCTTGAATTACATTGACATGAGATTTTACATGTTTTACCATGAATTGGAAATATGGTTTTATATCTTATATTATTGTCCATGAGCTATGGGATTATGTCATCCGATATGTGTATGATGTTGAGATGGAATTATGTCCAAAAAGTATTTGATTATGAGAGTATGATGATTTAATTTGTTAAGCCTTGATTTATACTATCATTCCACTATTTCCTTATTATGAATTTATAATTGATATTGGAAATTCTATATCCCTACTATGGGTTGATGTTTCAAGTACCTTTAAATGAGAGTTGGATGGCAAATTGAGAAATGTTGATATTGAAGTTGGAATGAGTCTTTGTATTTTTTGGATGGTTTTGATAATTGTTGAAAATATTATGTATTGAGTCTTCATATCCTTGTCCAAATGTCGAGTCGGTTATGGTTCAATGCATTGATATCTTGTTGATGTTGAGGAAGATTAAAATGTTTTGAGCTAAAATGTGTTGAGTTAGGAATCCACAAATTGATATGATTTGATAAATGAGAAAGAGATTTGATTTGGTCTTTATGATAGACCCTTGTGATGTTGTGGTGGATTTCCTAACGCGTTCTGATCTTGTCGGAGAGTAGTACTTACCACCGAGAGGGAAATTTGATATTTTCCCAAACCTATGTGCCACCATAGGGTTGTTTGATGATGATATTATTGACCAGAGAGTCCGATTGTGATTATTGCAGTTTTAAGGTCATACTCCCTGGCAAAGAGTATGACACTCCCGCCAACAGAGGTTTCAAATGTTGGTATTCCACGTAGCTCACATGGGGTTGTCGGTTATAGAAAACTGCCCTGCTCATAAGAGTCATGCTTATTGAAACACCGAGTCACTCCGAGTTTTGATGTGGTAAGTCAAGTTGCCTATGATGATCTATAATGATTTATGAGGTTTTTCTCCTACATTTCCTATCTAAGATTTTATGAGTTGCATGATTCAATGTCACTCAATCCAGGTGTGTCATTATGGTCTGTATGTACGTTTTTACGAAATTTATGATATTATTTATATTTTGCATGCGCCCCCACATACTCAGTACGTATCTTATGCTGACCACATATTTCTCTATGGGCTACATTCTTACCATGATGTAGGTTCAGGTACTCAGCCGCAGCCACAATAGTGATATCTGAGTGCCGCATCTACGTTCCTTCAGTGGTGAGTCCTCATGGTTTGAGGACCAAGTTGCTAGTTTTGGTGTTGTTGTTTTGTGATCCCTTTAGTCTGTTGAGTCAGTTGGGGGTTTGTCCCAATGGCTCGTTGATTTTGCTGTATAGAAGCTATGTCATACTAGTGTATTGTTGGGTTGGTTTGTGTATAGACAATCCATATATGTACAGTCTAACGATATTCCATGCCATGTGCGATGTGATATGATATGTACTTATATATATATCCTTAGCGTAGTGTGTATGTTGTTGTGTTGGAACCCAAGGGTAGTGTTTTGGCTTAAAGGGTTAGCTTGAGGCTACGTGTAGCCTTAGGCACCGTGTGGCGTCTCGGGATGATATTTCAGGGCGTTACATTGTAGTAATGCCTTTAAGAGTATTAAATCATACTTAATGAAGCTACCAGTTCTTGCGGCACCAATACCTGGGAAGCCATTGATACTCTACATCGTGGCACAAGAGAGGCCAGTTGGAGCACTACTGGCTCAAGAAAATAGTGAAGGGAAAGATAACTCACTTTATTATCTGAGCAGAATGATAACACCAAATGAGCTAAAGTATTATCCAATTGAAAAGTTATGTTTGGCATTGGCTTTCTCTATCCAAAAGATGAAACACTACTTTCAAGATCATGTTGTCCATTTCATGTCTAGGGCAAATCTCATTAAGTTTGTGATGTCAAAACCAGTCCTAAGTGACCGACTTCAAGGTGGTACCTTCAATTTCAATAGCTTGAGATTGTGTACGTTCCCCAAAAGGTTGTAAAAGGACAAGCATTCGCTGACTCTTAGCAGATCACCCAATCCCTGATGACTGGGAGCTGAGCGATGAACTCCCTGATAAAGATGCAATGGCTGTTGAAGTTAGATCCCCATAGAAGATGTACTTTGATGGTTTTGCACATCGAGATGGAGCTGGAGCCGATGTGGTATTTGGCACTCGATAAGAAGAGGTCATCCCATACTTTTTTACCCTAACAAATCGTTGCTCTAATAATGTTGCTGAATATCAATCTTTAATACTTGGACTTGAGATGGCAGTTGACATGAAACAATTGCAATTACAAGTCTTTGGTGACTCCCAATTGGTGATCAAGCAGCTTTTGGGAAGCTATGAAGTCAGAAAGCCTGAGCTATGACCATATCATGATTATGCACAGAAGTTGATGGGGTGGCTTGGAGGAGTAACCCTCCAAAATGTGCCAAGGAGAGAAAATAAGCTATCTGATGTCTTAGCTACTTTGGCCTCAACCTTAACTCTTTCAAATCATATGCGAGTTACTATCCGCCAAGAATGGGTAGTACCGTCGTCCGATGATGATGTAGAAAATAAGGTTGAATACCTCGTTGCCGGGTCTGAAGATGTAAAAGAAGATTGGTGACAACCTATCATTGATTACTTATTTTATGGGATACTTCCAGAAGATCCAAGAAGAAAGACTAACATTCGTCGTCGTGCACCTCACTTCCTTTACTACAAAGATATATGGTACAGAAGATCATTTAAAAGAGTACTCTTACGGTGTTTAGAAGAGGAAGAAGCAATTCAAGCTTTGCAAGAAGCGCACTCGGGAGTTTGTGGATCACATCAATCTGGACCGAAGCTTTATTTTCACATTAAAAGGAGGGGATATTATTGGCCAACAATGATGAAAGATTTCTTGGACTATGCTAGAATATGCAAAGCTTACCAATTCCATACAAATTTCATACATCAACCTCCAGAGGTACTAGACCCAACTGTAGTGTCTTAGCCATTCAATGCTTGGGGAATGGATGTTGTTGGTCCACTACCAAAATCTTCTGGTGGAAACTTATACATCTTGGCCACGATAGATTACTTCTCAAAGTAGGCCGAAGCCTTTGCTCTTAAGGAAGTAAAGAAAGAAAATGTTGCAAACTTCATCCGAGTGAATATCATCTACCGCTTTAGAATTCCTCAGTACATAATAACTGACAATGGAAAACCATTTGATAGTAAGATGATGAACAAAATCTGTGATCTCTTTGGCTTCAAGCAGTGCAAGTCTTCTATGCACCATGCTACCACCAACGGTCTAGCTGAAGCCTTCAATAAAAATTTGTGCAACTTATTAAAAAAAGTTGTCTCCAAATCCAAATGAGACTGGAATGAGCGAATTGCTTTTGGAGTTGAAGCAGTCCTGCCACTTGAGCGTCAAATACCTTCTTTGAGACTGGCTATTCAAGAAGGGCTCACCGATGAAGAAAATGCTAAGTTGCATCTTGTGGAGTTAGAAGCTCTTGATGAGAAGAGGCTGGAAGCTCAACAAAATATTGAATTCTATCAAGCCCGGCTATCTTGTTCTTTCAACAAAAGAGTTTGCTTGAGGTGCTTCCAAGTTGGAGATCAAGTCCTTGCAGTAAGAAAACACATTATCACTTCTCGTAAGTCTGGGGGCAAATTCACCCCGAAGTAAGATGGACCATATGTTGTACAAGAGGCATATTCAAATGGTGCTTACAAGGTTGTCGATGCAGATGGCGTGAGGATTGGCCTCATCAATGCCAAGTTCTTGAAGAAGTACTATCCTTGAAGGAAGATGATACTCCTTAAGGCACGAGTATAAACTGCATGTCTACTCCTAGCCTGCAAGAGTATAAACTATGAACAGCTTAAAAAAAATCAAATAAATGTCTGCTAGGTTGAAAACCTCAAAAGACGCGATCTAGGAAAAACTTAGGACACAAGAAAAACACTCATCCCAAAAATACGTTGTGACTTGATCCTCTTTATTGAAGTACGTAGGTGCTTGGAATTTCATTCTAAGTTCAGTTACATGAGTGTCAAAAAATTGTATGCCCCTGCTTGATCCGTCGTATAAAATTCAAGTCTGCATACATATTAATTAAGTTTTGGAATTATGTCAAATACTTGTGGATCAATGAGGGCAACCCATCAAAAGAAAATGAAGTTTTTCCAATAGGATTTGGAATACCCAAAGCCTACAATTGAGGCATAGATCTACCACACGTGCAATTATTGATTATGAAGTCAAAAGCTTTAATCCTTAAGGCTTTCAAATTAAAGTTTCAAGTCTAACTCGGTTGTGAGAAAAAGATGGAAAGCCAATGAGGAACAAGTTTCGGAGAGAAAAACCAGAATTTAATATGACAATAGCAATGCGTCAAAATAAGCAAGCAATTATTGGAGTTGCAATTCAAAGAAAATATGAAAAATGTCCAATATAAAGAATAAGAGTTTCCATTATAACTACTTGATAAAAAGGGTAAAAGAAAGAAACAAAAAGGTTTGAAGGAAGACATCTCCTAAGGCTAATCTAAGTATAGCTAATAATTGACTAAATCTTGTAAAGCAGCCTCTAAGACTTGGTTTTTCTTCTCCACGACCTTTGAAGATTTTACCATAGCAAGGGAGATATCAGAACACTTGGAAAACTCTTCTTCAGCAGCTGAAACTTTGGATTCCATCTCTGCAGCTTCTTTCTTGGCAACATCTCGGTGAGTTTTCAACTTCTTCACCTTTTTTCTCGCCTTCTCAAGAGATTTGCAGATGATAAAAACTTCTTCAAATTTCTCATCTCTCTCCCTCAATACAAGCTCAAGATGTTTTTGGGCTTTTAAATATATCCCTGACTCTTTAATTGTTGTGGTTTTATCAACAAGGATGGATCATGCTTGGTCATAGGAAGTCGCAAGTCCAAAGAAAGACCCCAATAGATTTTGAAAAGGAGAAATATCAGCCCCCATCCCATTCATGTCATTGAGTATGACTTCAACATCATCTTGGATAGAAGAAGCATGATTCGGAGCAAGACCTGCAAGTTTGGTACGAATACTAGCCCAAGCCTTCATGATAAATTCTTTTTAAGCTCTGAAATGACCTTCTTACCATCAAAAATAGACATGGTTATCGCTGGTTTTTGAGGGAAGTTTGACTCTACATTTTCTTTGACTTTACCGCAAGAGTTAGAAGTGACCTCTTTGGATAACAAAAGTAATTCTCTTGAGTCTGGACCTACTACAGACTCGCTACTATATTGTGGCTTGTTTTGGTAAGGATCTTCCAAAATTTAGACATTGTCTGGCTGCACATACAAGGAAAAAAATCATATGAGGGGTATATAAATACAATGCATATACTATGAAATAGTAGAAAAGTTGAGTCATTACCTTCTGGATAGCTGGCGGAGTCTTCAATGAGCTATCAATAATCTCCACATAGGTGTTAGAATCACCTTACTTTTCTAAGGGTGTTTTTACCTTCTTCCAATAATGATCTCCATGACTACTATCGCTCTTGTCTTGAGGTGGTCGTTTGTTGAGAGCCTGTTGAGCCCAGACAGGCGGCTCCTCTTTCTAAGTTTTTGTATATAGAGGTCCCTTGATCTTAGATTTCAAAATAGGAGGCTTAACCACAGTTGGGACCTCCTCACCATGTTCTTGAGGAGTATCGATAATAGGACCTGCGGCATTCACCAAAGATTGCAGGTTAACTTTGAGAAAGTTTCCATGAACCTTGTCCCACCAAGATTTATACTGTGTGGATGAATGTCTCCGCACGTTGGATATGGCTTTAGGAAAGGTTGATTTTGACATAGAACCATGCGATACACTTATTTAATAAGATCTAAGGCCTTCATCTAATGAAGCATTGCGGATATCATCTTCTAAAATTTCGAGAAAGCCTTGATAACACCCAAACTGGTGGCTAAACCGTTGTGGACTATATGGCTCAAGTATGAATGAACCTCCATATCTGAAAGGAAAGAGGTTGAAATGGAGGATCATGAAGTTGCTTATCTCTGATTCGTCATCCTTATCATCATCCATAAAATGACAAGGATCGGACTTACTTAGCATAGTGGAAGTCTAGACTATCTTCTTGATAGATGCGCTTTCTGGCAAGCTCTCCATCAAAGTACCTTGCTCTGCCTTTACCAGAATATGTCATTATCAACGGAATAGATGGTCCATTAAAAAGTGAAAAGTACGTCTTAAAATAGTAAGCAAGCCAACCATACACATAATGAATAGGAAAAGATACTTTGAGTTGCTCAAGCTGCGTAGATTTATAGAATTTGTTAAGACCATTATAAATACTCGATAGGATTGGAACTGGAAGACTAAAAGTTTTCTTATCTTCCATCATAGCTACAACTTTAAAAGTTCCTGGGCGAATGAAATGTCCATCCTTAGAGGGAAATACAAAGGTGCATAACCAACATCATAGAAATACTTCCAAATATGTGTCGGTCCTATGTTCATATTTCACTCCAAGTTTGGAAAACGTAGCATCATCTGAACTTAACCATTTCACTACTTTCGAAATAGCCCCAGTTGCGTTATGGGTTGACTTCAAATGAGCAAATTTTTTCTCTCTCATCAGTGGAGCTGACTCATATCTTAATATCCTCTTGCACCAAAACTTTATCCACTTGCTTAGAGGAACTCTTACATTAGAAGTTTCTCCTTCTTGAAGATATTAGAAAGCTACAAACAAGAATTCACAAGAACAGGGGATAAATCTCTCATGCTTTTCATCAACACTTGTAAGCTCCATTACTTTAGGCACTACTTCTTCATAAAGAATACCTTTGATGGACAGGCCTCCAATCTTGTATAAGTCCCAAAGGGATATGGATAGCTCTCTAGTTGAAGTAAGCAATGTATTAGTAGTTGGACACCAAGCCTCCAGGAATGCCTATAATATGTTCGAGTTTCGATCATATGTAAACAGTGAAGAATAAACGGTATCGTATATTTTTGCTACCTTTAAGGTTTGTTCACTTCCTTCCAAGATGTCCTCAGCCCATTCTCAATATCCTTGAGTATGACGGTATTCACCAGTTACCTCCATAGTGTTTCCCCAACGTATATCTCCTTTGAGTATTCAACGTCCTAAGCAAGGAAGGGTGATCACAATATTCAATTGACGTCGGTTGGGAGTCCGAAGAAGCCATACTTTAATCAATAGATTAGCACCAATGTCATATTCCAAAGTCCAATCTAACATATGGAGAGAATTTTGCAAGGGTGGTCACGGGTCTGCGTACTTGCCAGCTGTTGGAGTTTCAGTCAATAGCCTAGTTAAAAATGTACCATCGTCGGCCTCGATTAGGAGATACTTATTTTTAGAGGATGGAGATGTATAGTCCCTAAAGGAAATCATCTCTGCAAGCTGCATAAACAAAAGAATCTTGATTAAACAACAGCATCAAGATTTAGAGGAAAAATACCTCCAAAAAAAGGAATAAAAAAAAGGTCCTCCGTGTTTTTGACTTTGGTGAAATATAGTCATGTATACTTGAAGTCGAATTTGTCAGGTCTTAAGATGATGGAGGTGAAGTTAAACTTTCGCACCTTAAGCTGGCCTCTTAGGATTTATCCTTAAAAGGATATCGAAATTTTGATGCCTTAAGGTGGACAAATTTGTCCCTTTGCACCTTAAGTTGACCTCTAACCGGTTTATCCTTAAAAAGATATCAAAATTTCCATGCATTAAGGTGGAAAAAATTTGTCCCTTTGCACCTTAAGCTGGCCTCTAACGGGTTTATCCTTAAAAGGATATCTAAATTTCCATGCCTTAGGGTGGACAAAATTTTTTCCTTTGCATCTTAAGTTGGCCTCTAACGGGTTTATCCTTAAAAGGATATCAAAATTTTCACGCCTTAAGGTGGACAAGATTTGTCCCTTTGCACCTTAAGCTAACATTCTAATGAATTTGTTATGTAAAGGGACCGTCTTTAATCAAAATTGGTCGGATCTTGAGGTGACGAAGTCTCGCACACTTTAAGCCGACGTCCACCATCTTCAAGCAAAATTGGTTGGGTCTTGAGGTGATGAAGTCTCGCACACCTTAAGCCGACGCCCACTGTTTTCAAGCAAAATTGGTTGGGTCTTGAGGTGACGAAGCCTAGCACACCTTAAGCCGACGTTCACCGTCTTCAAGCAAAATTGGTCGGGTCTTGAGGTGACTAAGCCTTGCACACCTTAAGCCGACGTCCATCATTTTCAAGCAAAATTGGTTAGGTCTTGAGGTGACAAAGCCTCGCACAACTTAAGCCGGCGTCCACCGTTTTCAAGCAATTATTTCGCATTGCTATTTGTTTCAACCTTACAAAAAAAAAAAAAGAAAAAAAAATCACAAAGAAAGGGAAAAGAAATTACCTCGCAGTGATTGTGAACTGAACTGAAAGTTGTTGCCAGAAGAGACCCACAAATATGCGCTGAAATAATTGTAGAATTCATGGGTATTTATAGGCGTTGTAGGACGGTGCAAATCTTGTAATCTCAATTAAAACTGAAGAAAATTTATAAAGATCCTATTTGAAAAGGGACATGTCAGGGCGGTGATGTAAAGGCGGTTTGAAGTCTCTTATATATAAAAGGATTTGAAGTTTGCTGTCAATTTGCTCCAATTAAAAAGGAGCAGTCCCATACATTTTGGGACAAGAAAACGGCAAGAAAATCGGTCAAACATTTACAATCTTTCTTTCTAAAAGTTAGTGGCCAATTTAATAATGATGGTAACTATGTTATAAAATTTTGGTACACGTTATTTTAGGCACAATTCTCATTCTGACTATATTAGTGCATAATGACAAACACAATTGAATTTTATATATATTACGTCTAAAGAATCAATTCGATACTTCAAGCCCACTCTTCGAAGAAATTAAATATTTCGATAAGTCTTGAAGTAGGGGGCATTTTGTGAGCAATGAAATTTTATTTAATTTAAATCCATAGAAAATTCAGATTATATTAAATTCAAAATATATTGTCCTAAATAAATATTGAGGATTAATGTAATTGGATTAATTATTTAAGTTCAAATATGTATAGATTTAATTAAAGTCCAATTTTTATTGGGTTAGTTCATTAATTTGGGTTACAAATGATGAGTCCATTTTGCTAAGCCCAAGATATTGTCATATTCTAGAGGCCCAAATAAGCGCCACATGTCAAATGACGTGGCATGCCAAGTCAAGGGAAGGATCCAATAGGACCATGTCACATGTCAAAATGATGCAGCAGCCCCATGAAATCAAAATCCATAAAAGGTGACGTGTCACTTAAATCTGATTGGTCAAAGAAAATCCATATTCATCATGACTTTCCTTTCACAACTATAAATAGAGGTCTCATAATTCGGAAAAAGGACCCCCCAGACCTCTAACAAGTAGCAAGAGAAAGCTCGTGGATCAAACACCGTAATTTCTCTAAAAAACTCAAGCATTCAAATCAAGTTCATCAAGATTCAAGATCAAGACCGTAATATTCAAGAACAAGCTCAAAAGACCTTGAATTCAAGCACAAGTCAAGATCAAGTCCCTTAAGTTCATCAATTCAAGTTCAAATTCAAGATCAAGCTTTAAGCCCTTGAATTTATATTTGAAAAGGCGAATCAGAGGATTCATAGAGATTGTAACACTCGCATTAAAATTAATAAATTGATTGTTACAATATATTTTCTTGTCTCGATTATTTATTTTTCGTTTTCGAAAATTTTACTGTACAACAAAAACTTTATAATTCAAACATTGTGAAGAGGAAGACAGAGAAATGAAGAGTACCCATGTAGAACTGAAAGATGAAGAGCCTACTGACAGAAGAAAAAGATGCAATTATAATGTATTGTGCCTACGGAATAAAAAACAGGTATGCTTTATAATTTTTAAAGACACACATATACGTTCTATAAAGATTTATATAGATAACTAAAATAACAAAATTACCTTTACATTTAAATTGATTTCCACCATGCACACATGTTGGTACCTTAGATTTTGTCCACGCTTCTACTATAGTAAATAGTTTGATAGATTGAAAATAGGTGAGTAATGACTTCTATTATTTTATCTTTTTGGTGATTTTATGGTACTACAATTTTTAGAGGACTATTATAATATTTATTTATGTCATTTCTCTTCTTTTTTCTATTGTTATCTCTAATGAGTATAAATTTTCTCGAATTGAAAATGGATTTTTCCAAGTACTAAAGCTTTTTATAACAATTGTTTTTTTAAAAAAAAAAAATAATTTGTAGTGCTTCTCATTCCTATATCATTGATAGCGTAAGAATGCTTTTGTTGCTTATCTTTATCTATATCTATATCTATATCTATATCTATAATCTATATCTATAATCTATAATCTATAACATATTAAAAGTTAGAACTATGATTTGGACTTTTTGTTCTTCATTGAAACACTCCACTTTAAACAAAATCGTCTTTTTACTCTTTTTCTTACATTTAATAATTTAAACTTAACTAAAATTAATTATAATAATTACTTCCTTATTTGAACTAGGTAAAAAATTCTAATATTTTGGTATGGTTCTAATTTTGTTAAGCTTGGAAACTCTTTTCAAAATTAATTCGATTGGTGTCTTAAACTAAACCTAAATATTAAAAGACAAAATCAGTGGCAATAACAATTAGCGGACTAAACAAGCTCAAACCAAAAGTCAAAATAAATTAAAAGTCATATAGAACGTAAAATTTAATTAGTCAAACAAGGATTCAAATAATTCTTTTGTTCCTTTTCTTTTCTATATAATTTGTATCATTTTTTGTACTTTTGGACTTTCTTTTATTAGTCGTAGGCATATGTTTTAACTTCATTAAATTTATTATTTTTTAAGTGTTGTTTTGATATTTTTCATAAACTAATTGTGTGATTTTTTATGTGTTCTTTGTGGTATTTGAGATTTTATCCTTAATTTTAGTTTAAATTAATTCTTATTTTCATACTGTCATAATTAATGTTTGCTAGGTTGTGTTCCTACCCCAAAATAATATAGCGAGACTAAAAATTTCAGGTAATATTAGAAGCTTTGTTGTATTCAAAAAATAAAATAAAATTTGATTTTTTAATTTATGTAATTATAAGTCATTAGGAGTCGTGATTAAAGGAAGTAAGGTTTATGTTGTTTTTCTCTTTGTCTAATGCCTCCCTCTGCTTTTGATCATCTAGGTCAATAACCTCATGAGGAGCCTTCGTAAAGGGTGATTTTGAATTTATTAAGCAATTTTTTTTATTACTGATTGTAGTAGCTTATTATTTTGTGAATAATCCGCTAAGCATGTTTGCAAGTTACAAAAAAAGAATTGAACAAGGATTTCTATTTGAGGAAAATTTTACTTTTAGTCACTGCTAAGACATATGTGAGCTTTCTTGAAAGACGTTGATTCATGAAAACAGACAGAAGAAAGAGTCAAAAATTGAGTTGATGTAATTAGGGACTTGGCACAAGATGCTGAGGACATAGTTGACAAATCTATTGTTGAGGTAAAATAGAGAAAAAAGCAAGATATTGCTTGTTTTTAAACAAGATCAGCTGACACGGTGAAAGAGGTTGTTCTAAGGTACATAATTGACTGGGACATATTGAATCAACAAGAGAATCAAGAACCAAACGAAAAGTTTGAGAATTTAGGAATCGTTTGGTACACTAGATAAGAAAAATAGTTTTGAGGTAAAGTTTAGGACTAACTTTATCCCATATCTGATATAAGATATTAATTATGTCCGAACTATTTTATTCTATCATTTGTACTAGAATGGTGAAATTACAATCTCATATGAAGGATGGTATAAAATTGCCTCATGAAATATCCCAATTTACCCAGCCAGTGTGTTAAACGACCTCTTATGGTATAGTTCATGGTATAAGTGAAGGAGAAATATCTTTTTGAGAAGTGATATTACATAACGAGGCTATTTGTGTCGAGTGATTGGGAGGTTTCGGGGAAGGGATTGGAGTTATAGGGCAAAAGATTTAGCGAAATAGATTGTTGTTAAGCATGAAGCAATTATAGATTTTATAATGTTTAAGAACATTAAATAAAATAGTGTCATTGAGCATTCTCAAACAATTGGTGGTTGTGGCCATCTCACAACTAAGGTAACATTGTCTTTCATTCATGCTTAATTTATTTTAGTTAAATTAAGACGTCTGAATTTGACGCACATGTAGATGATTAAGATGTTGTCTCTAGATTTAAAAAACTATTGATTAAATCTATGTTTTTCAACATTTGAATGTAGATAATTTATTTATTTATAGACGTATTAAATATACAATTCAAATAAAAAATAATTAAATATTATACATACTATAAATTTAATAAAATAAAATTATTATTTCTTAAAAAAAAATATTTATGTTCGTTAATAATGGTGAAAATGATTTGTGTATTGGAGGTAGATGGTAGTAGGTACTAACCATAGTGGTAATAGTAGTTAATGTCTAATGATAATGGTGGCAGCAATACGATGATGGTGATGGTGGTGACAATAAATATAATTGTATGATGGAGGTGAAAGGTGACGTAAAGACCGAAAATAGTGAATAGTAAGTTAATCTAATAATGTCTTTGAAATTCATAAAAGAAAATGAAGAAAAAAGTAAAACAAGTTTAAGATTCAACAATTTAAAAAAGTAAAACATATGTGATTCAACATACAATGTAACATGTTGTTGATTAAAGAAAAATTAGAATAGGTTTGAGATTACTAGCTACATAAATTAAAAATATTTTATATTAATTTTCTTAATATTAAATTTTAGCTTATGGTGAACTTTGAATTTAATTAAGATTGTGCCATTTAATTTTTTTAAATCAGTGATAGATCATATTTATGATGATTCGAACTGATAATTAAATGTATATATGATTTGAACCTATGCTTGTCATACATATTTTAGTTTATAATTTATCCTATAAGTGTTTGCATTATTTGTCTAAGGATTTCTATATGACATGATTTCTTTCTTTCTTTATCTAGCTAAATATGATCAACATTACTCTTCTTTTAAAAAAAAAATCATGATTCCCTTTTTAAATTTTTTAACTTAAAACACATTACTTAATAATATTTATTTATTTAGTCGTATACTCATTGTATAGGTATACGCGCAAAGAGCGTATGATTAAACTAGTTTATTACTACGGCTAAGGATGACAAATATATCAGTAATAGTAAATGAAAAATGTTATTTTATAATAACTTTATTAACTAATTCTACATCTTTTCAACAAAAATAAATTCAGTAAATGATAAATGCTCAATCATCAAAATATATTCTCAAATGAAGTAGAAGTTTGAAAATTCTATTTTATTTTGAGTTTTCTCTCCTCTTTCGATGATGTCGTGTGACAAATTCATGACAAAAAAAATATTTTAAAAGACGTGAATAATTTTTATAATTTTTATGAGATTTTGTTATAATTTCGACGATTTAGAATATGAAAAAGAGTTATTTTAGTTTGGAGTTGTAATAAAGGATGTGAAAAATGAATAAAGAGGAGAAACAAGATTAGATGAATACCTTTTTAAAAATTGAATGGGCGATGAAGCAGGGAAAGAAAGTAGAAGAGAAAGATCAAGGTCTAGAGTGGTAGGGGGGAAGTATAAAGAAGAAAAAACATAAGATAAAAATTATGAACATAAATAAATATTGAATTCGTTTATGTGCTTTTCTTATCTTCCCTTTTTACTTTTGTTGTAGACATTGTTGATAATAGATTTACCTTATTAAAGATTCAAGGAAGAAAACGTTATTATGTAACTCTTGCAAGGTAGAGAAAAGAAATTAGATAAATACGTTGAAGTCATATATAATATGAACAAAGAAAAAACTATATTTAAAATCTATGGGTGTATCAACAAAAAGAGATTAAAACCTGTTAAATAAAATGAACATTATGTCTAAATGATATCCACCCATACAGATGATATTATTATGCCTGAAAGATTGTTAATTCATACCTCTTCACCTTTTAATTGTGCAGTGTGTGGTGTTAATGACCTTGAATGCTCACTCTACTTTGTGAAAATCAGATGTACGAAATATGCAGCAGAGGTGTTCACATCCAAAAATGATCTAAAAGAGAGACGTTAATCGCAAAAAAAGAACTACGACTTACAAAAATCAACAACATGCAATAATAAATCAAAATAGAAAGACTAATAAGACAACCAAAACACCAACAGATAACACAAAAATAAGAAAACAACAACAAATACCAACACAATGCACCATTCTTAGTCAAAAACAATATAACATCTCTCATGGCTCAACAATACAACAGTAGAAAGGAACAAAAAGATATTGAAAGAATCAAAATAGAGCACCAAATTTTGGGTAACTTAAGATTATTTTTCCACTCTCATCTGCATCAAGTTCTGAACTTCACCTGCATCCATCAAACAAACATTGAAGGTAAAATTAAAAAAGGCTTTGATATCTCTTTATCGATACACAAGCTTATAAAAAAAAATACTAAACCCAAATGCTAGAAAGCTAATAGATGGACAATATAATCTCTAAACTAACTCTGAATAGTGAGAAATAAATCAGATGAAGAGACAGATCTTGTGTGAAGATGAAGGATCGAGAACACTCATCAGGGATTGATTAAATTAAATTGATGAATATTTCAATAGCCATTTTCAACTGAAAACAGAACCTGAGCTAGTTGCAAGAGTAAATGTGAGTAACCCCTACAATCAATGACAAAGTTTGCAGTCATTTTAAGCCATATGCAAAAATAAAAGCTAAGATATTCACATCAACTAAGATTGAATTAAGTTGGAAAAACCTAAGAACGAAAATGAAAATAAAAATGAAAAAACTAGAAGTTCAAATACCAATGTCAGTCGTATGAAAAACAATTCAATAACTGAAGGGTGTAATTGTACAATCAACAACGTTTGTCTGATATTTGGATGATATTTTAAAAAATTAAAATCATTACCGCATATAAAAGTTAAAGATACTCTCAGGGGCATTTGGGGTTATCACCTAATGTACAAGGATAAGTGTCACAACCTAAAAACGAGGGTCGTGATGGCACTTGTCGAGGCGTACCTTGACAAGTAAGTCTATCACCCAAACTGATACAAAAAGAGAAAAAGACAGAAATATCTCAAGGTAAGGCTTCTAAAATCAAGCCGAACCATAACAGTAATCATAATAATGCGGAAATAACTTATCCAAAATACCAATCATGCCCAAAACTAGGTGTCAATAGTGTAAGAACTACTAATACAATCCAAGAGTCAAATACATCGAAAAAATAACCACAAAGGAATAATAACTGCCTCTGAATACTAATAAAGACATAATTACTATAGAAAGATACAGGTGAACTTCGGACGCATGAATGTCCAACCACTATCTTGGAAGCTCCAACAATCGTCCAAGTCAATCAAACTGAGGCGCACTAGGGCTGGACCTGCTCTAAAAGGGTGCAGTAGGCATGAGTACGATCCACTTGTACTCAGTAGTTATCATTGTAACGCCCTAAAATCTCATCCCGAAGCGTCACACGGTGCTTAAGGCTATAAGTAGCCCCAAGCTAACCCTTCGAACCTGTTACTATCTCTATCTTTCACTTTGGGATAACAAGTCAAGCAATAAGACTATAATATATCATCTCAAAACTGAAATAATTGGAAACCATAATTTAAAATATAAAATACTGAAAGTCTAAAACACAACTGCTAGTCTAGTCTGACAAAGCCTCTACTACTCAAACTGGAGAGCCATTGGGATAGACCCCCAACTGACTCGAATTGATATGAAAGTATTAATAACTGAAAATCTGAGAGAGTAGGTCCTTGAATCATGACGACTCACCAACTGTGGGATGCAGGCAAGGAACTCGAGAATCGCGGTCACTGCTAATACTGAGCACCTAAACCTATATTATAAGACAAAGTAGAACACAGACGTATATGTGGATTAGCACTTTGGGAATGTACTGAGTATATGGGGGTGTATACATTTACATAAAACAATATCAACACTCTTTGATAAAATCATGCATGCAAATAGGAATGACTCACATAGCTTGAGTAAGTTTAAAATACAAAACCCATGAATCATGAATAGAGAAGCATGTATCACAAATCTCGTGAGTCATTATACTTAACTTTAAAATCTATACTTTCTCTTATTCTCAATACTTGAAGGCTAAAGGAACTTTAACCTATACTTTCAAACTCATGTTTTTATCTCATGGAGAGTAAAACTTCTTTAAAACTTAAGGACTAGGAACTTTTAGGAATTTTCAACACTTGGGAACTTTAGGACTCTTTTAGACTTGGGACACTTGGAACTCGAGAGTTTCTTCTAACTGACATAAACTATGTGAGCTACATGGAGTCCAACATCTTTCCCACGTTGGGGAGAACTGTTTTATCCTTGCCATCAGAGTAAAACCTCATCTTTAGTGATCACTATCTCAGCCTTAGCCCATAAATCTCAAACCTACAATGGCACGTAGTTTTGGGATATAAGACCTTGGAATCATACCCAACTCGGTGCTAAATATTACTCTCATACTCAACTCAGAATTCTTAGAAAATCCACCTCAAAATAACTCAATGGTCTATAATGAAGATCAAAACATATTTCTGTTTGCTTTAAATCATACTCAATGTGGATTGCAACTCGATTATAACCAAAAGGCCAAATTCTTCTCAATAATATCAAAGTACTCAATTTATGGATGCTTATAGCACAAAGGTTTATAAAATGGCACATCTCAAGTAGGACTTAATGACCCATAATCAAATCTCAAGTTAAGAATCATCAAAATGCATACTAGGTGTCATAAAGATTCATAAATTATATAGAAAATCTAGAAATTTCAACATTTTTCCTTAAAATCTCAACATACTCAGGTATTTCAATTTCTAGAACATTGGAGCTATTAAAATCTCAATAAATAACAACATAGGGTATAAACCCATACTTCAATTTCATAAGAAAACATAGAAAATTATATATTCTTATAAGTAAAACAACTTTTGGGAACAAGGATGAAAGAAGTGTCCTTGTTCAAACCCCACATACCTTAGACTATGACTTGGATGAACAAACTTGTTTGAGACTCTTCTTCTTACTCTTGAGAGAGGGTTCTTGAAGCCTTTGACTTGGGAACCCTGAATCTTAACTCAATTTGTAAAATCTATGGTGGGATCTTGTAGTTCTTGGAGAAGTAATTTGTTCTTGTTCTTGAGGGAGAAACCCTATCTTTGAGATGTTTGGATGAAATAATGAAGCCCTCAGCTTCGTTCTGGATATATTTGAGTGTTAAAAAGGGTGGAAAAAGATCAAAAAGCCCATTTTTAAAAAATAACTTAAAATCACTGAAAGGGATATACGGCGGTGGGGTGCGATGGTCCATCGCTAGCTCGACGGTCCGTCGGTCCTGACCATCGTACCTGGGCCAGAGAGGGACTTACTGCCTTGTTGACGATAACATGGTCGACGGTCCATCGCTAGCTCGATGATTCGTCAGCCTATCCATTGCACTTAGCTAGAATGTGGTCTTTCTGCCTCACCTGTGATAGTCTGGGTGATAGTTTGTCGCTAGCCCGATGGTCTTTCGGCCCTTTCCGTCACACCTGGGCAGTTCAGACTGCCTTCGATAATTCGGCCATATCTTTCTTCTCCAACATTGGATCTTGATGCATTGGTATTTATCGAAAGCTTATTCAATTTCCCACATGACAAAAAGCTGATAGTAAGGAAATTCTATATGGTTTAAACAATAGTCACTTTGGAAGTCACTCCTTAATATTTTAGGGGCAGAATTACACTTCATTTAACACGCTCTAAAGGCTCAGACTATGAGGGAACTTTGCGGAGTCTCATAATCATAGGTTGACTAAGCAAAGAAGTAAGTAAATCATACAAAATATATACTAAGGGCATATCACCTGCAATCAGAAAATGTCCTACAATAGTAGCCCACACCTCTTGCACAAACAATTCTAATATATCTCACATATATTACAACAACACACCTAGATATAGAACGAAAGTATACATTATGCCATATATATATTAAATAAGATAGAACATGTAGATATAAGATCATCAAATACAAGTAAAGGAAGGTAAGACAAAAACATAGATGACAAGTCAATAAGGCAATATAACACAACATAATCATAATAAAGTAAGTGCAATGTATATGATGATAATAATGATGCATGAGGTCGTCACACAACCTCCAAAATCATCGCACAATTCTCGTATACACCTATGGAGCTAAAGCTTCACAACGTAGGACCCATGGAGGGTTCATCAACCAAAAACAATCCACATATCTCATATCTCTTTTCCAAAATATCTCTTGAAAAGGGTTTTATAAGGTGTTACAATATCTTTTAAAAAGGTGTTGCCATTATTTCTCAGATGTTGCCGCAGTGGTACCAATGTTTCATGAATAAGTATGATATAAATATGTAATTCTCACAAAAACAACCACATGATATATTTCCACAACCACATGAGCCAATATCCACTCGTTATTTTTGTATCATCCATGAATTTTCACATATCTCATTTGCCAATAAGTATGAATATAATCACAATACACTAATGGTACCACATTAAGTATTTTAACAACACAATATAATAATTCATATGTATTCAAGGCTATCAATATCACATAGGACCCCACACGGTCACACATATTACATAATATCTCAGTTTGGATAGTTACATCATATATAAGCCCCCACACGGGCACAACACATAGATAGCCATTTTTCATGATTAGTTCCTACCCTTAACATTTATTTTGTACGATCATTTACTACCCAGCCTAGTCTGAAAGAGTTAAGCCAAAACCTACCTCGAAATTCAAAATTGATCTGCTACACTTGAACCTGCGCTCTTACCTTTCATGAAAAATTCCTAACTCTACTAAAAATATCAAATATGAAATCTATGCATCAAGACAAAACTAACGACACCCATATTGACTATTTTTTATTCGGGGTCAAAACGGACCCCCAAAATGAGTTTTAAAAAAAAGGGTAAAATTGGAACTTAACTTCAAAAACATGTTACCTATATTCTTAGGAACCTACATCTGAAAACCCAAGTTAAATTGAGTCAAAAATCAGGTTCAAATTGAAGAAAAAATATTTTTGAGCTTTACTAGGTAAAATCTTTGAAATCTGAGTTAAAATCAAGAATCAGAGTTGTTTTGAAGGTTAAATTGATGAAAAACTAGTAATTATAAGATAAAAATATTATTCAAGTGAAAAGAAGTTGTTTTGGTTCACTCCGACCAACATATTCCCGGCGAACTCCGCAACGCCGGTGATTTTCTTCGTTACATACTTTTTCTCTCATTGGATGAAGCCAAGCTACCCTAATTTTTGACAAATACTAGTCACCCGTTCAAGAAATTAAAAGTTGTGACACCGATGCATTTTGTATCGCAGCAGCAACAACTGATGCCGAAGAAACCAAACTATCGTCATATCCATCTCGTCACTGCTATTGCCAGCGGGATTAGGGTTTCCATTGGGTCGACTCCGGTGATGGCATTAGTGTTCCTAGATTCTAGCAATACATAGGAGACGTCGCGGTGATGCACCGGCGGCATTATTTCGGCGACTCTATTCTGGCGACCAATTTCGACATCAAATTGTCGAAACCCAGCAGTAGAACGCAAGAAGAGAGGAATTGGTATACAAAAGTATCCAGGTGATTTGGTTATGACTGGTTGTGTTGTTGTTGGCTGATTATCTTATTTGTGGGTGACGATTTACTTGTTTCTTGGTATTTCATAATAGTGTTACTTTTTTATTCTACTTGCTTGATTACTGTTACCTGATTTACTAGCATATCTACTTATTATGGTAGTATAGTTCCCGTTATTGATTGTTGGTTATCAAAACTTGCGTTGTATTATTGGTTTTGTTGTTTTTCATATATTATTGGTTTTCTTTATCCTATTTGTTATCTCTTTTTATTTTTTTTCATCTTTCTTCCCCTTTTTGCATAGTGGTTGTGATTGGCGTGGGAGACTAGGGTTATGTCATAGGTCGAGGTCAGGGTTAGATGGTGTTGGGTCTGGGTCGAGGCTAGGAGCAAGTGTGGGGTTAGGGGAAAGGGGTAGTAAGGCTAAGTGGGATAAGGGAGCGTCTAGGTTGTGAGTTGGGTCTTGGAACATAGGAACTTTGCAGGATAAGTCTATAGAGCTAGTGAAGTTTGTTAGAAAGAAGAGGGTTAGTATAGCGTGTGTCCAGGAAACTAAGTGGGTAGGCACAAAGGCGAGAGAGGTGGATGGATATAAGTTGTAGTATTCGGGTAGCGTACGACATAGAAATGGGGTAGGTATCTTAGTAGATGAAGAACATAGGGAGAAGGTGGTAGAGGTTAAGAGATTTAGTGATAGATTGATATCTATTAAGTTGGTCATTAGAGGGTCTACGGTGAATGTTATTAGTGTCTACGCCCCGCAAGTAGGTTTGGACAAGGAGGAGAAAAAGGACTTTTGGGAGGTTTTAGATGAGGTGGTGAGTAGCATCCCAAGCACTGAGAGGCTTGTCGTGGAAGGGGATTTCAATGGGCATATACGGTCTTTGTTAAGAGGTTATGATGATGTGCATGGTGGTTTCAGTTTTAGGGAGCGGAATGAAGGAGGAACTTCTCTTTTGGATTTTTCTAAGGCTTTTGGGTTGTGGATAGTGAATTCGAGCTTTCCGAAGAAGGAGGATCGCCTTATCACGTTTTGTAGTTTGGTGGCCAAGACTCAGATAGACTTTTTGCTCCTTAGGAAGGGTGATAAAATGTTATGTAAAGACTATAAAGTAATACCTAGAGAAAATCTTTCGACTCAGCACAGGTTGTTGGTGATGGACTTGGTTATTAATAAGGGTAAAAAAAAGAAGAGTGTGGAGGCTTGACCCAGGATTAAGTAGGGTAGCTTGACTTTGGCTTATGCTTTAGAAATGGGGGAGAAGTTAAAGAGTAGGGGGCTTGGGAGAGTAAAAAGGATGTGGATAGTATGTGGGAGACGACTGCCAGTTGCATTGGAGAGACTACTAAAGAGGTATTGGGTATCTCAAAAGGTCAGTCTCGCAAGCATTGAGGAGACTAGTGGTGGAACGAAGAGGTTAAGAGGAAGGTGGAGTCTAAGAAGGCGGCTTATGCTAAGTTGGTGGAGAGAAAAGATGATGAGGAAAGACAGACAAATAAGAAGGAGCATAACGTTGCTAGAAGAGAGGCCAAAGTAGTGGTTACGAAGGATAAGACAGTAGCTTTTGAGAGCTTGTATACGGTGTTATAGGATAAAGGAGAGGATAAGAAGTTGTATAGGATTTCCAAGGCCAAGGAGCGGAGGGCTCGTGAACTTGACCAAGTGAAGTGCATCAAGGGAGAGGATGGTACAGTGTTGGTTGAGGATGCCCTTATTAGGGAGAGATGGTAGTCCTACTTTTATGAAATTTTGAATGATGAAGAGGACAAAGGTTTCATATTGGGGACTTGGAGAAATCTGAAAAGTGTCGAGATTATGGTTATTGTAAGCGTATCGAGGTTGGGGAGGTTAAGGGGTCTATTCACAGGATGCGGCGGGGTAGGGCGACGGGGACAAACGAGATTCCAATAGAGCTTTAGAAGGGCACTAGTGGGGTAGGTTTTGAGTGGTTAACAAGGTTGTTTACCATCATTTTTAGGATTTCAAAGATGCCAGAAGCGTGAAGGTGGAGTATGATGATTTGTTTATATAAGAACAAGAGAGATATTCAAAGTTGCAACAACTATAGAAGAACTAAGTTGTTGAGTCATACTATGAAGGTTTGGGAAAGGGTGGTAGAGTTGAGGATGAGAAAGATTGTGAGAATCTCTGAGAATCAGTTCGGTTTTATGCCAGGTCGCTCGACCACTAAGGCCATTCATCTCGTGAGGAGATTAGTGGAGTAGTTTTAGAAGAGGAAGAAGTACTTGCACATGGTGTTTATTGATCTAGAGAAGGCGTATAATAGAGTTTCGAGAGAGATTTTGTGGAGTTGCTTGGAGGATAGAGGGGTGCCCGTGGTGTACACTAGGTCGATCCAGGACATGTATGATAGGGTGAAGACTTGTGTGAGGATAGTAGGTGCGTATTCGAAGCACTTTCTAGTTCTGATAGGGTTACACCAAGGATCAACTCTTAGCCCATTTTTATTTGTCTTGGTGATGGATGTTTAGACGCGATATATTCAAGGGCAGGTGCCTTGGAGTATGTTATTTGGGATGATGTGGTACTGATTGACGAGACTCGAAAAGAAGTTAATGGTAAGTTGGAGATTCGGAGAGAGACGCTTGAGTCTAAAGGATTTCGGTTAAGCAAAACCAAGACAGAGTACCTAGAGTGTAAGTTTAGTGAGGTATCGCAGGAGGATGGAGTGGTGGTGAAGCTAGACTCACAGGTCATTCAGAAGAGGGAGAGTTTCAAGTATCTGGGGTCTATGATTCAGGGTAATGGCGAGATTAACGAGGATGTCACGCATCGTATTGGGGCAGGATGGTTGAAATGGAGGCTCACTTTGGGAGTCTTATATGATAAGAAGGTGCCCCCGAAGCTTAAAGGTAAGTTCTACAAAGTGGAAATCCGACTGGCTATGTTGTATGAAGCAGAATGTTATCCAGTTAAGAACTCCTACATCCAAAAGTTGAAGGTGGCGAAGATGCGAATGTTGCGGTGGATGTGTGGACATACCAAGAAAGATAAGATGAGGAATGAGATTTTTCAGGAGAAGGTGGGAGTTTCATCGGTGTAGGATAAGATATGAGAAGTGAGGTTACGTTGGTTTGGGCACGTGATGAGGAGGGACTCGGATGCTCTAGTGCGAAGGTGTGAGACATTAGCTATGGATGGTTTTAGGCGGGGTAGAGGTAGACTGAAGAGATATTGGAGGGAGGTAATTAGGCATGGTATGGAGCAGTTACAACTTACGGAGGATATGACCCTTGTGAAGGTGTGGAGGACACAGATTAGGGTAGAGGGTTAGGGGGTGGGAGTGCGTCGGTAACGATAAGAAAGTGTTCTTTTGTGTCGGTCATTTTTTATGCATGGTGTTGTGTGATGTCTATGATTTAGGATAGATAGTTCTTATTTTTATCTTGTAGTTGTAGTATTATCTTGTTGCTAGCGGTGTTAATTTATTTTGCACTTATCTTTTGTGTTTGTTATACTGTTATCAGTTCTAAGCCGGGGGTCTATCGGAAACAGCCTCTCTACTTCACCTGAGGTAGTGGTATGGTCTGCGTACACGTTACTCTCCCCAGACCCCACTATGTGGGAATAGACTGGGTATGTTGTTGTTGAGAATTAATCAAGAAATTACTAAGAAAAAGGTCAATTCTTACCTTAAATCTGTAATAAAATCAAGAAATAGATGTTAATCTAGCTTCCCAAGCTCCCACAAGCTTCACTTTTAAGCTCCCAAACTATTTAGGTTTTAACTCTCAAGAGGCAAAATGAAAAAAATGAGCAAAATGGACCCAAAAACTATTTAAATAGTACAGAAAATCTGCACTAAAAGGGAAAAAGCTGTAGGTTTTTCTATTTTAAGTTCAATTCAGACTTTGATGGATTGCCCGGGATTCGTTCGGAGTCCGATATACACAAACAAACTATGCAACCATATGAAATTCGACGTTCTGGACATGTTGGCGATATTATATTTTTAAAAAAGCATCATTTTCACAAAATTGATCCTTGAAACCCGAAATTATAATTTTTCAAACCGAGGGTCAAAATGAGATTTAAAATTCGTAAAATCACACCAAATATGCTAACACCCTAAAATCGACATTCTGGATCTGCTGGTGATGTCGGATTTTTCATCTGAGGTCGTTTCAACCAAATGTGGGTCCCACAGCCATATTTCCAATTTTTCAACTTTTCGACTAATAGGTCGAAATGAGCTCGGATGCACCGGGATCTAAACCAAAGGTCTACCTAGCCTAAAATCGATATTTCGGAGTTGTTGGTGTAGTTCGTTCGGCCATCCGTCGTACGGATCAAAAAATATCCACATAAATCCAAAATAAGGCTCTCGAAGCCATCAAAAACTACAATATTGCATAAATAATATTAAAATGCATCGAAAATCATGTCAATCACTCCCACACCCAAAAATATCACAATGCAACTACGAGGAGGGGTAAAATAGTCAAATCATAAAAAATCAAAAAATTTACATATTTCATCAAATTTTTAGGTCGTTACATCATCCACCATTAAAAATCTAGTCCGTCCTCGAACTAAGGCAAAAGAAATACCTGAATCAACAAAGAGTTAAGGATAAGGACTACGCATATCAGACTCGACCTCCCAAGTAGCTTCATCTACAGGTCGATGTCGCCACTAGACCTTAACCATAGAGATCACTCTAGAGCACAACCGTCTAATATCCCTAGCCAAAATGGAAATAGGCTCCTTAACAAAGCACAACCGCTCATCTAACTAAATCGACTCCCAATGAATGACATGAGACTCATCTGGAATATAACAACTAAGCACAAAAACATGAAAAACTGGATGAACAACTGATAGATCAAGGGACAAAGCCAACTCATGATCCACATCACCAACAGTCTGAAGAATCTCAAACGGACCAATATACCTGGGGCTAAGCTTACCCCTCTTCCCAAACCTCATCACACCCTTTATGGGTGAAACTCGAAGAAAATCTCGATCACCAACAACAAATCTTAAGGCACTTAGTCTAAGATTTACATAACACTTCTATCTACTTTGAGTCGATCTAAGTCTATCCTAAATGACGTAGACTCTATCCAACGACTCACGAAGCAAGTATGTACCTCGAGGTCTCACCTCTGAAACATCAAACCAACCTACTAGGGAGTGACAATGCCTACCATACAATGCCTAAAAAGGAGTCATATCAATAATGGAATGGTAGCTATTATTAAATGCTAACTCTGTTAAAGCTAAATGTTGCTCCCACTGGCCACCAAAATCTATCACGCATGCGCGAAGCATATCCTCCAAAACTTGGATAGTCCACTCTGACTGGCCATCAGTCTGGGGTGAAACGTGTGCTAAGATCAACCTGAGTACCCAAATCATCCTGAAAAGTCTTCCAAAAGTGAGACATGAACACAAAACCTCAATCTGAAATAATAAACACAGGCACACCTTATAGACTAACAATCTCACGAATATAGATACGAGCCAACCTCTCAACACTGAATGAGACCTGAATCAAAATAAAATGATCTTCCTTGGTCAATTGATCCACGATGACCCAAACACTGTCAGAACCAAGAGAAGTACGAGGCAACCCAGTCACAAAGTCTATAGTGATCCGTTCCCACTTCCACTTGGGAATGGGTAACCTCTAAAGTAAACCACCAAGTCTCATATGCTCGGCATTCACCTGCTGACAAAATAGGCAGCGAGCCATAAAATCCATTATATCTCGCCTCATACCACCCCACCAGTAGTGCTGTCTCAAATTACTATACATCTTATTCACACCTACATGGATAGAATATCAAGAACAATGGGCCTCCTCCAAGATCAACCTAATCCAATCACCCATTCTCGGGACAGAAACTTGGCCTCCAATTTGCAAAACTCCATCTGAATCAAGTGAGGCTTCTTTATCCTCCCCACTCAACACCTTATCTCAAATCGACCTCAATCCAACATCATCAAATTGATGAGCTCAAATTTGTTCCATCAAAGAAGATTTATCCTCTATAAATGACAAAATATGCCTCGGTGTTGAAATATCAAGCCTAACCACCTGGTTAGCTAAAAACTGAACCTCTAAGGCCAAAAGCCTCTCTTAGGTCAAAAGATGCACCAAGCTACCCATGCTAGTCGACTTAAGGCTTCAGGCATCCGCAACCACATTAGCCTTGCCCGAATGGTAGAGAATAGTCAAGTCATAATCCTTAAGTAACTTAAGCCAACGACATTTTCTTATATTAAGATCTCGTTGGGTGAAGAAATACTGAAGGCTACGATGATTTAAGAAGATCTTACAACGGAATCCATACAAGTAGTGCCTCCACAACTTCAAGCCAAACACAACTGCGCACTACTCCAAATCATGGGTACGATAATTCCTCTCGTGAGGCTTCAACTGACGAGATACATACGCAATTACCTTTACCTCCTGCATTAACACAGCACCTAACCCAACACCTGAAGCATCAAAAAAGATAGTAAAGCCCACGCCTTCCTTGGATAAAGCTATAAAGGAGCTGAAGTCAACAAAACCTTGATCTTTTAAAAGCTCGCCTCACAAGCATCAAACCATTGAAAAGAAATCTTCTTCTGGGTCAACTTGGTTAATGGAGCTACAATGGATGAAAAACCCTCAACAAAACATCAATAATACCTGGCCAAGCCAACAAAACTCCAAATCTCGATAGGGAAAGTCGGTCTAGCCCAATCACGAACCACTGCGATCTTGGCTGGATCAACCATAATACCTTTTTTAGTCACCACATTACCCAATAAAGAAACAGACTCCAACCAAAACTCGCACTTAGATAACTTTGTATACAACTCCTCATCCCTCAATCTCTGAAGCATAATTCATAAATGCTCCTCATGCTCAACCTCACTCTTGGAATACACCAAGAAATCATCTATAAACACAATAACAAAGGAGTCAAGATATGGTCAAAACACTCGGTTCATCAACTATATGAATACGGTAGGGGCATTGGTCAACCTGAAGGACATGACCAAGAACTCATAATAACTATATCGGGTCCGAAAAGTAGTTTTCAAAATATTCGAAGCTCTAATCCTTAACTAGTGATAATCGAACCTCAAATCAATCTTCAAAAGCATCGCAGCACCTTAAAGTTGATCAAATAAATCATCAATGCGAGGAAGAGGGTACTTATTCTTAACTGACACCTTATTAAACTTCCAATAATCAATACACATCCGCATAAACCCATCCTCTTTCTTTACAAACAAGATAGGCACACCCCAAGGTAAAATACTAGGTCGGATAAATCTCACTATCCAACAACTCCTGCAACTGATCCTTCAGTTCCTTCAACTCTTCTAGTGCCATACTATAAGGAGGAAAGAAATGGGCTTGGTGCTCGACTCAACATCAATAATAAAATTAATATCTCGATCCAAAGGCATACCAGGCAAGTCCGTAGAGAACACATCCATAAACTTACGGACAATACGGATAGAATCCAAGGAAGAATGTAAAATAACACTGGTGTCATGAATATAAGCCAAGTAAGATAAACATCCTCTCTCAACCAATTTATGAGCCTGAACATAAGATATGACCCTCTTTGGACCCGAATAAAGTGTACCCTTCTAAGCTACCATTGGCACACCCAACGAAGCTAAAGTCACAGTCTTGCCAAAATAATCTAAGACAGAATAATAAGGATCCAACTAATTCATGCCTAAAATAACATCAAAATCGGCCATATCTAACACAAACAAGTCTACCAAAGACTCACGCCTGGAAAAAGTCACAACATAAGATTGGTGCACCCGATCCACCACTAAAGAATCACCTATCAGGGTAGATACACAAATAGGCATGGAAAGTGGCTCACTAATAGAATTAAAATCCAAAAGCAAAACACACAGACACATAGGAGAAAGTCGATCTGAGATAAAATAATACAAATGCAAGCCTAAAACAAATAGGAACTATACCTGTAATAGCAACATCAGAAGCCTTTACCTCTAGTCTGGCTGATATGATGTAGCACTGCCCACGACCACCAGCTGGCTAAATTGCCCCACGACCACCATCACGGCCTCTACTACCTCTATCTCTCGCACCTTCGGTGAAACCTGTACCTTTCATAGCTGAAATAGGAGTATCTCTAAACACACAGCGAGGACAGTCTTTGGCCAAATGGTCAAACTTATCTTACATAAATCAACCTCTAAACTTATCCTGACGGCGTACTCTCCAGCGCTTTCTCAAGATGCTCGATAGGTAGATCCATGCATACCCGACTGACCCTCTACACTCTGAAATGTCTTCCCAAACACTATTATCTGAGTCGTGGCTCGCTAAAGAACAGAAGGCAAAATAAGTCCAGTTAGCTGAGATCCTACCTGTGGGGGTAACATAGATGAAGGTTGCACTCTATGTCCCGAAACACCATACTTCAGTGTCGGCACTAATGATGAAATAGTACTCGGGGTCTGAGGAGTACCCAAAGATAAAATAGGTGCAACCAAAAGAATACCATCACCAGACTCTGGCATAGGTAGAGGTACCATACTCCTAGTTAGGGAACACCAAACGAACTCAAAGGAGTACCCTCTAAATGGGTCAACAGATGAATCAACAATCCCTCCAAGACTGATGTAGAAGAACTTTGAGGCACTGGAGCTGAACTTACCCCTCTAACCTGCTCAACATAAGGCTAAGGAGAGAGCCCCTAAGCACTCTTCCTAAATAGGGTTTATCAATGGGCCCGTCCACTCCCTCGAGTCCATCCATGACTCGAGGCTCACCTTCTAGGTGAAGGCTCTACATCTCTGATCACACTGGACTTAGTCAACACCATCTGCACAGAAAGAGTGAAGCACAACTCAGAACATGGGGTATGAAAGAACTTTGCATGATAAAGAATAAATTAAGAGAAGATTTCTAAAGACGTCATATAGCCTCTCGAAGATAGATATGAATGTCTACGTACCAATCTGCAAGACTCTATTACATATTCTATTCTTATACTGTTGAGACCAATGAAACCTGGCTGCTTTGATATCAATTTATCATGACCCAAAAATGAGGGTCATGATAGCACTTGTCGCGCATACCTTGACAAGTAAGCCTATCATCTAAACTGATACAAAAAGAGAAAGAGGCAGAAATATCCCAAGGTAAGGCTTCTGGAATCAAGCTGAACCATAATAGTAATCATAACAATCCAGAAAAAACTTATCCAAAATATCAATCATGCCCAAAACCAGATGTCAATAGTGTAAGATTTACTAATACAATCCAAGAGTCAAATACATCAAAAAAATAACCACAAAGGAATAATAACTACCTCTGAATACTAATAATGACAATAATTCTACAGAAAGATAGAGATGAACTTCGAATGCATAAATGTCCAATCGTTACCTTGGAAGATCCAATAATTGCCTAAGTCAATCAAGCTGAGGCACACTCGAGATAGGACCTGCACTGAAAGGGCGCAGTAGGCATGAGTACAGTCCACTTGTACTCAGTAAGTATCATAGGCCGACCAAGCAAAGTAGTAAATTAATCATACAAAATATACACTAAGGGCACATCACCTGCAATCAGAAAATGTCCTACAACAGTAGCCCACACCGCTTGCACTAATAGTTCTAATATATCTCACATATATTACAACAACACACCAAGATATAGACAGCAAGTATACATTATGTCACATATAAATAGAATAAGTAGATACAAGATCATCAAAAAAAAATAAAGAAAGGTAAGACAAATGCATAGATGCCAACTCAATAAGATAATATAACACAATAGAGTAAGTGCAATATATATGATGATGATGATGATAATGTACGAGGTCGTCGCACAACCTCCAGAATTATCGCACAATCCCCATATACACCTATGGATCTAAAGCTTCCCGACGTAGGACCCATGGGGGGTTTATCAACTCGTATACAATTCACATATCTCATATCTCCTTTTCGAAACATCCCTCGGAAAGGGTTTTATAAGGTGTTACAATATCTTTTAAAAATGTATTGCCAGTGTTTCTCAGATGTTGATACGGTGGTACCAATGTTTCATGAATGAGTATGATATGAAGACGTAATGCTCACAACCAATCATAATGAGTATTTTTACAAACAACCACATGATATATTTCCACAACCAACTATAATGATACTTTCCCACAACCACATGAGCCAATATTCACTCATTATTTTTGTATCATCCATGAATTTTCTCATGTCTCATTTGCCAATAAAGTATGAATATAATCACAATACACCAATGGTACCACATTAAGCATTTTAACAACACAATACAATTATTCATATGTATCCAAGGCTATTAATATCACATAAGACCCCACACGGTCACACATATCACATAATATCTCAATTTTGATAATTACACACATATAAGTCCCCACACGGGCACAAAATATAGATAACCATTTTTTATGATTAGTTCCCATCCTTAGCATGCATTTTGTACCATCATTTACTACCCAGCCCAATCTGAAAGAGTTAAGCCATAACATATCTCAAAAGTCGAAACTGGTCCGCTACACTTGAACCTGCGGCCTTACTTTTCACAAACAATTCCTAACTCTACTAAAAACATCAAATATAAAATCTACGCATCAAGTCAAAACCAACGACACCCATATTGACTACTTTTGGTTTGGGGTCAAAACGAACCCTCAAAATAGGTTTTCGAAAAAGAAGGACAAAATTAAAACTTTACTTCAAAAACATATTCCCCATATTTTTAGGAACCTACAGCTAAAAATCCAAGTTAAACCGAGTCAAAAACGATGTTCAAATCGAAGAAAAACTATTTTTGAGCTTTACCTGGTAAAATCTTTGAAATTCGAGTTAAAATCAAGAATTGTAGTTGTTTTGAAGGTTAAATTGATGAAAAACTATTAATTATAAGATAAAAATATTATTAAAATGAAAAGGAGTCAAAATGGGGTTGAAAATCAAGCTCTAAGATTTTTGAGGTTTTGATAAATTAATCAAGAAATTACTAAGAAAAAGGTAAATTCTTACCTTAAATCCGTAATAAAATTAAGAAATAGATGTTAATCTTGCTTCCCAATCTCCCACAAGCTTCACTTTAAGCTCCCAAACTATTTAGGATTTAACTCTCAAGAGACAAGATGAAAAATGAGCAAAATGAATTCAAAAACTATTAAAATAGTGCAGAAAATCTGCACTAAAAGTGAAAAAGCTGCAGGTTTTTCTATTTTAAGTCCAATTTGGACTTCAATGGGGTGCCTGGGATTCATTCAGAGTCCGATATACACAAACAAACTATGCAAACATATTAAATTTGACGTTCCAGACACGTTGACGATATCCTATTTTCAAAAAAATATCATTTTCAAAAAATTAACCCCCCAAAATCCGAAATTATAATTTTCCAAACCAAGGATCGAAATGAGATTTAAAAGCTGTAAAATCACACCAAATATGCTAACAACCTAAAATTGACATTTTGGATCTTCTGGCAAAGTAGGATTTTCCATCTGAGGTCGTTTCGACCAAATGTGGGTCCCACATCCAATTTCTAATTTTTCAACTTTTCGATCATAGGTCGAAATTAGCTCGGATGCACCGGGACCCGAACCAAAGGTCTACCTAGCCTAAAATTAATATTTCAGAGCTGTTGGCATAGTACATTTGGCCATTCGTCGTACGATCAAAAGATATCCATATAAGTCCAAAATAAGGCTCTCGAAGCTATCAAAAATCACAATATTGCATAAATGATACCAAAATACATCAAAAATTACGTCAATCACTCCCACACCCCAAAAATATCATAATGCAACTACGGGAAGGGGTAAAACAGTCAAATCATATAAAATTAAAAATTTTATATATTTCATCAAATTTTTAGGTTGTTACAATAAGAAAAGTGAAAAAGTAAATTGGGGGAGTGGGGATTGAACATTTCAATCAGAGGGGGAGAAGATGAGGAAATCAATAGAGAAGCCATGTCAATGGCAGATCGAGACTAGAGTATCTAATTTTTTTCCACTTTCAAATGTGTGCACTTTCCTAATTCTGTTTTTAAGATTATTTTTATTACTTTTGAACTTATTTTGTGGGCTTAGCACTCTAGGCTATCTCTTTTGTAAGATAGATTTGCTTTTGAGAAAATCGCATAAATATACCATTTAAGAGTCAACATTACAAGATATATCGGTATTATTTTTTATTTATAAAATATAGTTTTTGTTACAAAATCTATCAACTATTCAGATGTCAAGTTATATCGAAAAAATGGAGTGATTTTAAGGAAGTGGCTATTTAAGTTTATTATTTGGTGATTATAATAGGCAAGTGGGCTAAATTTTAAAAAATTGTTATCTTTTTCATCCATATCTATGCAGAAGGTAAAACAACTTCTTTTCTTTTTTTGTCTTCTTCTCTGTCATTGTGTGTATGTGTGTGGCAAGGATAATTAATTCAATTAAAATTTATATAAAAACAGCAATACCTCATCAGTCGATTCATCCATATAAAAATGGATTGGAGGAGTAATATATTTTCGATAATTAAAAATACAATGATACAAAATAGTTGCCATTTTATGATACTCGAAACAATCATAAAGCAAAGAATACCATGTATTTTAATTTTCACAACTGGTTGCTTGAACAAGGGGAAATTGTGGATATGGTGTAGAGTTGGTGTTGAAAGGGAAGAGGTCGGCTAGATTGAATCTTCCGGTAGCTTCGATGAGTTTCAAAAATTTTTTGATGACACCGGCGAAGAGAGGATGCCAATGATTTATGGTGCATTAATTATATAAAAATTGATGTATCAATAATTTTATGGTGTGTGAATTGTATAGAAATTAGTGTATCAACAGTTTTATGGTGTCTGAATTGTATAGAAATTGGTGTAGCAATAATTTTGTGGTGTTTGAAATGGTTAGAAATTGGTGTATCAATAGTTTTATGTTGTCTGGACTATATAGAAATTGGAGTATCAACAATTTTATGGTGTCTCAAATAGTTAGAATTTGACGTGTCAATAATTTTATGGTATTTGAACTATCTAGAAATTGGTGTATCAATAATAACAATTTTATAGTGTCTGAAATATATAGAAATTGATGTATCAATAGTTTTATGGTGTCTAAAATGTATAGAAATAGGTGATCACTAGTTTTATGGTGTCTGATCTATATATAAATAAGTTTATCAATAATTTTATGGTGTATCAATAATTTTATGGTGTATGAAATTTATATGGGATGTGGTTTGAACCAACCGGAGAGTTTACTATCATTAATTGTATTTTCTCCTTAAAATATTAAAAATTAATGTCAATTGAATTAAATAAATTAAATTTAAAAACATAAAACAATATCAAATAAATGTGTTATTTTTTCGGTTACCTTGTGTACTATTCTTTAAAAATTTAATTATAAAAACAAACTAGCAAACTTGATAGGATAAAATATCAACTATTAAGTTGCCCCTTAAATCATGCTATTTTATTTACTGTCTTTTATTTTTTCTTTTGCCTTCTTTGATAGTTTTTGTTACATTTCTATTGTTATGTTTTGAAAAGTAAAAACTATTGGTGGTTTTTGTAATATTGATTCTTAAATTGTATATCTATACAATTTCCACTTTGATTTTTAATGAAATCTGACCCATTGGGTCATTTGATATATATATATATATATATATATATATATATATATATATATATTGAATTTTAATAAATTATTTTTTATAATTTTTACTCCCTTTTTTTCAATTTATATGAAATATTTTAAATGGGTGCACATATTAAATATATAAGAAGACTTTCAAACTTTGTGGTATAAATAGTTATACATGTTTGTGTGTCCATAAATCATTTCTTTGTGGGTGAAATTATTATTTTATAGTTATTTTTATTTAATATATAAATGTTTCATTTTTTGGTGACTTGTTAAAAAGAAAAGTATGTCATATAAATAGAAATAAAGATAGTTTAATATTATAGGCCAAAATTTAATTTAATATATAAAACGAGAGTTGAATTTCTGAGAATGATGATGAAGGTACTATACATGTGCAGATTCTTTCAAAAAAAATTATACAATTCATGTTCAAATACATTTGAGAAAAAGAATTATTGATTTTGAAAAAATTACTTTTAGAGTACGTCTATACTAACTGAGATACATCTTCTCATTACGTTTTTCACCCATAAAATATAAACTATTAGAATGTTTATAGAAAATGAAAGTATTGAAATAATTGATATTGTATACCATATAAAATGTTACTATATATTAAGAATGATCCAAAATAAGATCGGAAATAAAAAATTATAGATAATTGATTTTTAAAATGGACAAGTAAATAATAATGTGATTATATTTCTATTTTTGTGCATCGGCAATATATGAAAGAAAGGAAGGGAAGGGGAGGGGTGGAGTTAATTTTATTGAGAAATAATGTCATGTTTGAATTTCATTTTTAACTAGTTTAGGTGTACGTGATTTGCATGTGTATATAGTGTTAATTAATAATAAATGTATATCAAAAGAATAAATTATTATGTGTACGTTATATTATTAACTAAAAGATTTAAAAGATCAACATTAAAATTTAAGATAAAAAATGTACATAATGAAGAACATGATAACTCACCATACATTTTTTAATCTCTTTTAAATATTATAGCCGTAAGTTATCGACATGTGAAATATATTAAAATATAATTTAATCTTGTAATTTTAAATTTGATATATGAAAATTTAGAAATAGAGTATTCAAAAAAGAAAAGAGATATTGTTTTTCAAAACGAACTAAGAATAAAAAATAAAACAAACAACTAGGATAAAGTAAGATATTGGTGTGATAGGTGTATATATATATATATGGGAAGACATTTTTTATGCAATTTCTTTCACATCGGTCACTGATTGAGCCGACAAGTACCCTTTCTTTTGAGAATTTTTTAGGTTCCATGTCTTACAGAGTTTTAAATTAGTACTCCTCATTTTAATTGAGATTCTCCTTTTGATTAAGACTAAATAAATATTTGTGTTTTGTTTATTTATAGGATGGGAAGAGTAAGGTCAGATATGAAATGACTGGAGAGCAATACATAAAACCATGCAAGCACTTTGTAAAAAAATTTTCATGCATATAATTAGTGACTTACAATGGGCCGGTTCGCATGAATTTACTATTTCATCTATTTCTATCTTTTCACATATTATGTTTTCGGTATTTTCACCAGGTTCACCCAACAAAGACATAGTTTTTAATCATAATATAAGTTACTAGGGGTTTTGGGTTGTAGGTGACAAAAGAGTTTTAAAATGAGGTGTAGGTGACACAAGTTTCAATAATTGAGTGGAGATGACAATTACTTTATTATGGATTAAGAAAGTTGAGAAAGTTTAAAAATAACCTGCAAGTTTTTTAATTTACACTTTGATCCAAATGTTAGTTAATATAACAGGAAACGAAGGAAAAAAAGGTGTGTTTCTCTCTCTTCTCATCTGTTGTTGTTTTCTCTCTCTTCACGATTATTGTTGTTCATTGTTGTTGTTGTTTTATTCATCATCTTCTACTTCATTATCATCATCTTCTACTTCATTATCATCTTTATCTTCTTCTTGTCAAACATTATTGTTGTTGTTGTTACCATTATTGTTGTTGTTAGGTTAAATTTTATTTCCTACATCACTTTTCACTTTGGCATTACTTTATAGGTGACTTTGCTAAGTAAAATTATGATTTTTATTCAAATTTGTCATCTGGGTACACAATTACTGTTGTTTTTTCCAATAATGGATAGAACCCGATCATGAATCCAACATAAGTGCCCACAATTTAAACAGATCACCCATCTGGTGCATCAGATGAGTAATATATTGCAACGGAAGACTCATATGTTGGATTTATGTTTATGATTCTATAGTGCTCATAACATGAATTGAACAAATGGGTAATCTGTTGCAATAGAAGATTTATCTGTTGTAATAGAATAGTTATTTGTTGCAACAAACTAGTTATTTGTTGTATCAAACTGATTATCTGTTACATCAGACTGATTATTTGTTGTATCAGACTGCTTATCTATTGTAACATATAAGTAATCTGTTGCAACAGATGATTAATCTATTTGGAACAACACAAATCAGCCCCTGCCACAAACCTAAAAGATAACCAATATGTTTCAAATCTTGCTATTACTACTGGATTTAAAATTATTCCTTACGTCCAATCATCGACATGTTTGTTGAGAAGATAATAGACAGAATGAAAATTAAATACTCCCTCAGTCTTAAATTGCTCGTCTCAAATTTCCTAATTTGATTTCTCATTTTACTTGTCTTTTTTCATTAATCAAGAAGAGACAAAAAAATTTCCATATTTTACCCTTTGTATTAATTACTTTTTATTCAAACTAAAATATAAACATTATTTAATAGGGGTATTATGGTAAACTGGGCATGTTATTAATTATTTTTCTTAATCAATGTACCATCTCAATTCGGAACGGGTAATTTGAAACGCAGAAAATATGAATTAAAACATCAAAGCCGTGCAACAGACTAGCTATTTGTTGCATCAGACTAATTATCTATTGCATCAGACTGCTTATCTGTTGCAATATATGAGTAATATGTTTGGAACAACACAAATCAACCCATGTCACAAACCCAACAGCTAACCAATATGTTTCAACTCTTGCTATTGCTACTGGATTCAAAATTATTCCTTACGTCCAATCATCGACTTGTTTGTTGAGAAGATAATAGACAGAATGAAAATTAAATATGAATTAAAACATCAAATTTGATCAAACATAATTTTTTTATCAAACAAAAACAAATAAAAATACATATACATAGACTAAAAGAAAAAAATAATCTAATTATTCTTATTATTATTATTATTATTATTATTATTTTCAGTTGGCCAATCTTCAACAGGTAGCAGCAAGGCCCTCCTCGGCCTGCGGATCTCATGGAGCATCCTTGCTCTAACTGCTCCCAGTTTCCATTGCAGGTCATGAACTTGCATCCGAAGTTCATTCATGGCATCTTGCAGAAAAGCAACGTCTCACACTAGATCAGTCATATGTAGAACACATATGAATTGACAAAAAGTGTAAAAACAAAAGTAAAGAAAAGAATATCTGAATGTAATACAACTTATACTAAAAATTGGCAAGAAAAAAAGTTACCTGAGTCAGGGAAGAGAAAGTGGTGGAAGGTGTAATATGAAAGATAAGATGCAATAAATAAATAAAGTGTAGTTGAAGGAACGATTGAGTAAGGAGAGATCTATTTTTAGAGGATTGAATTTGAATGAGTGGCAAAAAGGCGCGATTGTTCACCTCCATTTATTAATTACATTTTTTATTACTGTAAAAAGTTATGACTTAATTAAATTAATAAATATTGTGATAAGTCATAACTTTTCAAATTATTATTATTAATTAGTTCTTTCCAAAAACTATTTTTATTGAGTTGTGATAACAGATTTTATATTTGTTGCATCAGATAACCCATCTATGACAACAGATATATTATCTGTTGCAACAAATAGAAAATTTGTTGCATCAGATTATCTATCTATTGCAACATATAATCTAACTGTTCGCCACCATTTATTAATTACATTTTTAATTACTATAAAAAGTTATGACTTAATTAAATTAAGAAATATTGTGATAAGTCATGACTTTTCAAATTATTATTATTAATTAGTCTTTCCAAGAATCATTTTTAATGAGTTGTGACAACAGATTTTATATCTGTTGCATCAGATAACTCTTCTGTGACAACAGATATATCATCTGTTGCAACAAATAGAAAACCTGTTGCATCAGATAATCTATCTGTTGCAACATATGATCTATCTTTTTAACAAAAAAATTATCATCATATCATTAATCCAAATTTGCTGACTTTTATATTATATAAATTAAAAAATAGACTTTAAAACAAAAATATTTTTTGTGCAAAGAAATGACACCAATTTAATATTAACATTAATTATTCAAATTAAATAACCATTTTTTTATGGTTACAAATTGTGTTTATCATTTATTTTCTTATTGTTTTCTGTGAAAAGAAACGACTTAACTAAACCAAGCTGGTGGGTTTTTTATTATTGTGACAAGTCATGACTTTTCAGCTTATTATTATTAAATAACTTTTTTCTCAATTTAAAAATCGAAGACACCTTTTCAGTAACCATTTTTTTAATAAAATAGTAACCATTTTTATTTGAGTTCTGGCAACAAATTGTATATCTTCTGCATTAGATAAACCATCAGTTGCAACAGTATACCATCTGTTGCAACAGATATACCATCTGTTGCAACAAATCGACCATCTGTTTTAATAGCTTTTTTAATTTCTTCTAACTGCTGATACATCAGTCGTAACAGATAGGGAATTTGATGCATCAGCAATATTGTTGAATGTGTTTTAGAAAAAAAGTCACGATTGTTCATCTTTTTCTTAATAATTCCAATATTGTGACTTTTTTTATTATATAATAAATAAATAATTTTAAAAAAATAAATTTAAAAACAAAAATGGTAAAAAGTCACGATCAGTTATTAAAATTAAATAACCGTTCTTTTACGGTTATAAATTGTGTTTATCATTTATTTCCTTATTATTTATTTACGAATTATTTTTCATATTAAATAATAGGAAAGTCATGTCTTTTAACCCTCTCAATAAGAATAATACTTTTTTTATTAATAATCGCCTGTTACAATATATGATCCATCTGTCGCATCAGATTAACCACTATTGCCACAAATGCTCAATCCCTACCACCAACCATCGGCATGTTGAGAATAAGGAATAAACAGAATGATAAATAAATATTAAATAAGTATTAAAAATTCAAAGTCGACCACCAAACATAGATTTTTGAATTCCTTGGGTAGATCTGATATACAAAAGGAGAAAAATACATATGCTAAAGAAAAAACATAACCTAATTATTATTACTACTACTATTATTATTATTACTATTATTGTCAACCGGATAATTTTCATCCCGCAGCAGCAGGGCCCTCCTCAGCCTTGCTCTGAAGTCGACCAAATCCCTCTGGAGTTCATCAAGCTATCGTTGAAGTTTTCACAAGGACTCCATATAAATCTTCTTGTACGAATCTGGATCATCCATATTTGTAAGTGTAGTAGAATAAATGAGTAAAGAGGAACCTATTTATAAATGATTAAATTCGAAGGGGTTAGTCAAAAAGTCACGACTGTTCATCCCTTAATTAAATAAAACTGGTGACTTTTCGAATATGTAAATTAAAAAAATAGATCTAAATACAACATTTTATCTTTTATTATATTTCGAAAAGAAAATAAATCGAACAGATGGGTTTTCTGATGCAAATTATATTCCATACGTTAGATAACTTACAATATATTGTCAATCTGTTGCAACAGATGGATATATCTATTTGATTTTTCCAATAGATATGTTATATGTTGTAACAGATTGATCATCTGTCGTAACAGATGTCTGCAATTGTTTGACAATTTAAACAGATGTGGCATCTGTTGCAACTTGTTAGTCATTTATTTATTTAATTTAAGTCATAGATGGGCTAGGAAGAATAAGATGCGTGCAGATGGATAGATCTACTGTCATGTGTAGGAGTTAAGAATTACTGATAAAGTCATCGGGACAACACACATAAAGTATAATATTTTTGTGAATGTATTTTTTAACCGATTAGGCACTAATCATTCAAACAAGATCCTGCATTGTACAGTTAAGTTTGATGGGTTCGAATTGATAAGGTCGAGGGCCCCATGAAGATAGTGCATATATCCTGTTATGAATTCTGATGGTTGCTGCTCATGTTTATGTATGTCGAGTTTTGACAAGGGATCAATATTTGGTGTCATTGCAGAGATCCGATAGCAATTGGACTTAACTTTAAGTGGGAATTGTACTCTGAGAAGGCCTTTAAAGTTTCACACTGCATTAAACAAGAACGAAAAACCAATAGAAATTCCCCTGTCCTGAATTTATATGGAAGGGTTGTTCAAGAAGATAATTATATGCCAGAAGAAGAATTTCTACGAAGGAAAGGGGAGTTGATGAAAGACTATATCATCTGAAAGCTAATTGAAGAGGAAATATAGGGTAGCAAGGAAATTCTAGCGAATCTGGCTGATGAAATTATCTTAAAATATAAGAAACCTGAATCAAGTACAAATATGAAAGTGTGTATCTAGTAATGTAAATTCGTCTGATGTTTCTCTAAAAGAAAAATAATGCAGATGGATACTTTGCTAAGGACCTGCAACTAGGTAGCGTGATCGGAATTATTACCTAGATAGAAAATAGTAGAAGACCAAGAAAGCAGCCTTACAAGTATCAAGGATTGAAATAATGTACAGTAAGTCTAGAAAACTTATACCAATAGCAGTTGCAGCTAAAATAAGAAATCTAAGGAAAGGCGGCAGTTTCTGAATTTTAAATTACATCACATGCCTTCTTGTTTGTGGATCCAATTAGGTCCACTGTTGTTGACCTGATTGGAACTACAAACAAGATTGAAAGACAAATTGAGTGTCATTACTTTCTTAGCAATATGGATTAATTAATTGTGTTTTCTTGCCTTAGAATGCTTTTAATATTTCTTGGAGAAGATTAGAGGCTTGTTGTAGTATGTGAATCTCGATAATTTTCAAGCTTGCCTCCAGCTTGCCGATTTGGTATCCAAGTTTGTTGTTGCCGTCTTTGAAGTTGGTATAGATTTACTGATCTCTTGTGAGCTCGATCAGGAACACTATCTTTGAAGTTGTGGCATTGTAGAAGGCCTTTAGAATACTTTCTTCAAAAGCCATAAAGGATACATGGAGGGTCTCTATGTTTGTTTTACGTCAAATGTGTTGATGCACAGTCAAGATGTGGTCCCAATAGTTGAATAGCTCACTTTTATCGAGCGTTGCTCAATGCAGCTTACTCAACCAACCTTTAAGGTATTTGATAAATTAATAAACAAGGAGTTACGTAATGTTTGATCTAAACTAACTCTACCAAGCCTATCAAACGTTACGTAACTTCAGTCTCATTACCCTATAAAAAACTTTGCCTGAGTTAGTGGACAAATCAAATGAGCTCAATCTCCCAGCCTTTCTGCTGATCATTCTTTTCCCATATAGAGGACAAGACATTCGTCATGCAAAAGTCTACACTATCGCCAAAAATTCTTGCCAAAGCAAAAGTCGTCAGAAGGTATCAATAGTAATCTCTCAATATCAAGTGATATTGAGAGATTACTAATCATGCCTTCTAAAGACTTTTGCTCTAGCAAGAATTTCTGTTGATGACAAGATATCCACCGTGCAAAATTCTACACCGTCGCCAGAAATTTTTGCCAAAGTGGAAGTCTTTAGAAGGCATAACTAGTAATCTCTCAATCAGCAGAAATTCTTGCCAGAGCAAAAGTCTTTAGAAGGCATGACTAGTAATCTCTCAATATTACTTGATATTGAAAGATTACTACATCAGCCTTGTGGAGACTTCCGCTCTGGTAAGAATTTCTAGCGATGGTGTAGACTTTTGCATGACAGATATCTTGTCCTCTATATGGGAAAAGAACGATCAGCAGAAAGGCTGGGAGATTGAGCTCGTTTAATTTGTCCACTAACTGGGGAAAAGTTTTTTGATAGGGTAATGAGACTGGAGTTACGTAACGTTTGATAGGCTTAGTAGAGTCACCTTAGATCAAACATTGCGTAACTTCTTGCTTATTAATTTATCAAATCCCTTGAAGGTTGGTTGAGCAAGTTGTATTGAGCAATGCTCGATAAAACTATTCAACTGTTGGGACCATATCTTGACTGTGCATCAACACATTTTGACCTAAAAATATACACAATGACCCTACATGTATCCATTAAGGCTTCTGAAGAAAGTGTTCTAAAGGGTTTCTAGAATGCCACAACTTTGAAGATAGTATTCTTGATTGAGCTAAGAAGAGATCAGGAACTCTATACCAACTTCAAAGACGGCAACGACAAGCTTGAGCACTAAATCAGCAAGCGGGAGGCAAGCTTGAAAATTATCAAAATTCACATACTACAGTAAGCCTCTAATCTTTTCTAAGATATGTTGAAAGTATCCTAAGTCTAGAAAACACACTCAATTATATCCATATTGCTAAGGAAGTAATGACACTCAATCTGTCTTTCAATCTCATTTGTGGTTTCAATCAAGTCAATAGCAGTGGGCCTGATCGGAACCACAAACAAGAAGGCATGAGATGCAATTTAAAATTCAAAAATTATCGTCTTCGCTTATATTTCTTATTTTAACTGCAGTTTCTATTGGCATAATTTTTCTAGACTTACTGTACATTATTTCAACCCTCGATGCCCGTAAGGCTGCTTTCTTGGTCTTTTGATATTTTCTATTTAGGTGATAATCCCAACAACGCTACCTAGATGCAGCTCTTTAGCAAAGAGACCATATGCACTATTTTTCTTTTAGAGAAACAACAGATGGATTTTCATTATCGGATACAATTTCATATTTTCACTTGATATAGATTTATCATGTTCTAAGATAGTTTCATCAGTTAGATTCACTAGAAGTTACTTTATACCCTATGTATCCTCTTCAATTAGCTCTCAGATGATACAGTCTTTTATGAATCACCCATTTTCCCTCGAAGGCATTCTACTACCGCACCTTTTAGAGTATAATCATCACCTCGAGCAACCCAACCATATAATTTTGGGCTAGGGTAATAACTATATTGATTTTATTCTTAGTTGAAGTAGTGGGAGGCTTCGAAGGCCTTCTCAGGGTCCAATGCACCCTAAAAGTTAGTTCAATCGCTATTAAATCTCTTTACAATGCCACCAAAATGAGATCCCTTAACAATGCTTGACACATAAACATGAGCAACAATCAACATTAAATATTAACAGGGTATCAAAACCATATTCACGGTCCCTCAGCCTTATGAGTTCATACCAATCAACATTGAATGATCAATGACTAATCGGTAAAAATAGCATTCACAAAATTAGTGTACTCTATGTGTGTTTCCATGATAAAATTATCATTAATACATACCTCCCACATATAAAGTGGCTCCATCTACAAACATCTTGTTCCTCTGAACCCATCTTTACTGCAACCTCTTGTGTTGGTCGGGCAAAAGTTGATCAAATTTTAGTTCCTTATATCTACAAAGAAGAGGAAAAAAATTGATATCACAAAAAAAATAGTTTACATCTATTGCAGTAGATATGGAGCCTGTTGCATCAAATATAGAGCCTGTTGCATCAGATGTAGAGCCTATCACAACAGATGTAGAGCCTGTTGCAACAGATATGGAGTCTATTGGAATACATCAAAATAGCCTTACTGGTGGTTTGATTTGTTCCAATAGTTTCTCCGTCTGTTGCAACATCAACAACAGCATAAACTACAAAGAAAAAATAAATAAAAAATATCAACAACAAAGAAACAACATCATTTGTTCCAGCACTATCAACAACACATCAATAATAAAGAAGCAACATTATTTGTTCAAACACTATCAATAATACCACACCACAAGTTCCAACAACACCAACCCCACTAATAACATTAATAACAGTATCAACAACAAAGAAACAATAAAATACATACAAAAAATGATACTGGCAACAAGGCTTTTAAACTTCTCCGGACAGATGAATTTTTTACATATTGTAATAAAAATTCTTGATTCATTTATTCAACACTGATATAGGTAAATGGTAATTAAATTAAAAAATAGATGTAAATAACTTGCAAAGAAGAAGATGAGAATAAAATAGCTATAGTGAACCATACCTTAATGTCAAAAGGGGATCAAAAGAACAATTTCAATCGAGGAAAAATATGGATCGATTTAAATCCGAAAGGATCTTTATGATAAAGAGAAAAGAAAAGAGAGAAAAAAAGTTGTGATAACCCTAAAAAGGAGAGAAAGAAAAAAGATGAGAGATGAATAAAACAAATTTAGGGTTGAAGTAGAGATGATATAATTCTAGATGTATTAGGGGTTTCAATAGTCATTAATAATTTGAAGGACATGAGGAAGAAGATGGGTGACAATGAAAAGATAAGATAAGACTACTTAATTAGATTTTTGAGTTATTCAAGAAACATTTTTTACCGCCTTTAGTAGTACTACTTTATCTACTAGGATAAAAGCTTGATTTAAAATTAAAAGGAAAAAAAATTCAAACAGATATCAATATCTATTTGAAAAATCCCAACAGCTCAGTCATCTGTAATAACAGATGCAACTGTCCATTTGATAATTAAATCAGATATGTCATCTATTACAACAGATATCAATATTTTTTTGAAAATTTTTAATAGCTCAGTCATCTGTCACAACAGATGCAAATGTCTATTTGATAATTAAATCAGATATATCATATGTTGCAACAGATATGAATATCTGTTTGAAAAGTTCCACCAGCTCAGTCGTTTGCTACAACAGATTTTATTATAATTGATTTAGGTAGAACTAGGAATGAATGAATGAGTTCATAGGCTCAACTATAACTTCAATTGAGTCTTTACAATTGTATGGTGTTGGTATTGTGTTCATCTTAACCCGAGTCATCGATCGATCACTCTAAGTTGAAAAGATTCTCATTAACTTAATGTTAAGCTAGTACCGAAATTAATTTCGGTGGAATTAGGTATAAATGAGTTTTTGTTAACTTAATGTTAAGATAGTACCTAAATTGATTTAGGTGGAACTAGGGATGAATGAGTTCATAGGGTCAACTACAACTTCAATTAAGTCTTTGCAATTTCATGGTATTGGTATTGCGTTCATCCCAACTAAAGTCGTCGATCGATTACTCTGAGTTGAAAAGATTCTCATTAACTTATGTTAATCTAGTACCTTAATTTATTTAGGTGGAACTAGGGATGAATGAGTTCATAGGGTCAACTAAAACTTTAATTGAGTCTTTGCAATTGCATAGTGTTAGTATTACGTTCATCCCGACCTGAGTCATTGATCGATCACTCTAATTTGAAAATATTCTCATTATATTAATGTTAATCTAGTACCTTAATTGATTTAGTTTGAACTAGGGATGAATGAGTTCGTAGGATCAACTACAACTTCAATTAAGTCTTTATAATTGCATGGTGTTTATATTAGGTTCATCCCGACCCGAGTTGTCGATCGATCACTCTGAGTTGAAAACATTCTCATTAACTTAATGTTAAGTTAGTGCCTAAATTGATTTAGGTGGAACTAGGGATGAATGAGTTCATTTGGTCAACTATAACTTCAATTGAGTCTTTACAATTATGTGGTGTTGGTATTACATTCATCCCAACCCAAATCATCGATCTCTCACTCTGAGTTGAAAAGATTCTCATTAACTTAATGTTAAATCTTGTAACTAAATTGATTTAGGTGTAACTAGGGATGAATGAGTTCATAGGGTCAACTACAACTTCAATTGAGTTTTTCCAATTGCATGAGGTTGGTATTGAGTTCAGCCCATCCCGAGTCATCGATCGATCACTCTGAGTTGAAAAGATTTTCATTAACTTAATGTTAAGATAGTACCTAAATTGATTTAAGTGTAACTAGGGATGAATGAGTTCATAAGTTCAACTATAACTTCAATTAAGTCTTTCCAATTGCATGGTATTGGTATTGCGTTCATCCCAACCCGAGTCATTGATCGATCACTCTAAATTGAAAAGATTCTTATTAACTTAATGTTAAGCTAGTACCTTAATTGACTTAGGTTTAACTAGGGATGAATGAGTTCGTAAGGTCAACTACAACTTTAATTGAGTCTTTCCAATTGCATGGTGTTGGTATTGCATTCATCCCGACCTGAGTCATTGATCGATCACTCTAAGTTGAAAAGATTCTCATTAACTTAATGTTAATCTTGTAACTAAATTGATTTAGGTGGAACTAGGGATGAATGAGTTCATAGGGTCAACTACAACTTCAATTGAGTCTTTGCAATTGCATGGTATTGGTATTGCGTTCATCCCGACCCGAGTCGTCGATCAATCACTCTGAGTTGAAAAAATTCTCATTAACTTAATGTGAATCTAGTACCTTAATTGATTTAGGTATAACTAGTTATGAATGAGTTTGTAAGGCTAACTACAACTTCAGCTGAGTCTTTGCAATTGCATGGTGTTGGTATTGCGTTCTTCCCGGCCCGATTCTTCGATCGATCACTCTGAGTTAAAAAGATTCTCATTAACTTAATATTTTAAAACTATCTTTTTTAAAATTTTAAAAATAATTAAGATCAATTCGGACCAAATTAACAATTTCTAAACTTGTCATTTTTTTTCAAAATTACAAATCAACCCATACAAATCATCCATTTGTTTGAAAAACTTCTCCTCATTTCAGATCTGAAGTTCTCGCTCTTTTCTCTCTCTCAACAATCAGACAAAAACTACTTAACATATTGATCAACCCTTCAAAACAGATCAATTTTCTTTTTATTTTCGACCACATAGTTGTTATTTTCGACTTTATTCTTGCTTGTATCCATCGTTTTGTCTATCTTCACAGGTAACAGAGTTAGATAAAAGTTTTACATTTGTTCTTTATTCTAAAAATTTGGGCTTTTTAGTTAATGATGAAAAATAAGACTTTGAGTTGTATTATCTTCGAGAATGGGTTAACACTTTTGAGTTTTGATTCTAAAAAGGTAGGAAGCATCCGAGAAAACCCTAGCTGTTATCTCAGTATTTTGGTGACTATCGTGGTATTTTTTGGTGGTTTTTATGGTGGTGGTTGTTAGTGGTGTTGGTATTTGAGGTTTTGGTGGTAGTGTCGGTGGTCTTGGTATTGATTTTAGTGGCATTGATGCTTTTCTTGGTGGAATTGGTTGTGGTGATGGTGGTGGTCTTGGTGGTCCATCCGTTGCAACAGGTGGAAGATCTATTGGGAGATATTAAATAGGTCTTCAAACAGATTCCCCATCTATTCCAACTGATGGGTTATCCGTTGGAGTATTTTTTGTAATGTGGCATAGAATAATTTATTAAAATTTGTCTTACATTTTCTTAAAAAATTATGCAAACATCAAATGCAATGTATTTTTTGTTTTTCTATTGTTTGTAGTTCAAAGATGTCTCCCAAAAGAAAAGAAACTGAAAGTGGATCAACTTCTGACCACCCAATAAAAAAGGATAAAGTATAGATAGATTCGGAGAAACTTCCTGAACAATCTCAGTCAGGGAAAAATGAAGCTAAGGAAAGTGATAACTCCTTCTTACCAATGGGGTGTGAGTTAATATCGAAATCCCAGCATGATTCTGTCAAAACCATTAGTATTGACAGGTGTCGAGTTGCAATGTCGATGGATAGATCTAAAAAAGTAGCTGGTGATCTTGTACTTAAATGTCAATTGGGGAAACTTTTTGATGAACTTAGGAGTATTATGAAGAATTAAATCATAGACGAACTTTTTAAGAGAAGCTATTTTGTATACTTTCTTAAGCTACCTAGGACCGGACTCTCTATTTCTTGATGAGCATGGTGTATGATCTTCTCAAGCGCAGGATCAAGTACGTAGAGGATGATAAAGATTCGAAAGAGGATGAAAAAAAGGATGGATGAAATCTGGATCAACTATTGTGGCATGCTGGTTTGTTTTGGATTGAAAAAGTTTGCCATAGTGACGGACTTGAGATGCCATTGTCCAGAAGAACCACTCATCAAGGAAACACCCCACAAAGGGTCCAACAAACGCAAGGAAAAAAAGATGGGTTGTCGGCCATTGTTGGACGTAGCTACAAAGTGGAGGATTTGTTGGCATATCTCGAGGATAAAAATATACCAAAGCACTACAGGGAGAAATTGTGCTTAGTTTGGTTTTTCCATTCCATTTTATTGGAAAGAGACGACAGAAAAGTCATAGAAGATGACTTGTTAGCACTTGCTGATGATTTTGAGAAATTCAATGATTATCCTTAGGTGGTTGTCTGCAAAGGGCAGCAAAAAATACTAAAGAGGCTGATCTCTTTAACCCTTCGGATGATGCAGTAAGTCTTTTTCAACTAAAATAATTTTTCTAAAAAAAAGATATTGAAATAGATGTGCCATCTGTTGCAACTGATTACCCATCAATAGCAACTGATACAACAGATGGGTAATCTGTTGCCACAGATGATCCATACTTCGTAATAGATTAACCATCTGTTGCTCTGGTTCTCTGAAACTAACTCAACAGATTACCCATCCACTGCATATATGCAACAAATGGGTAATCTGATGCAATTTATTATCAATTTGTTGCAATATACAGATTAGTTATTGCGGAAAATAGATCGTCCATTGCATAAGTTGGCTATGTTAACATGTAACCCAACTGACTGCAAATTATTATTCTATGATTTAAATGCCTCCTGTCTTTTTTTATAGGTTGTGTATCCTTGGATCGTGCCTACTGAGCAGGAGTTGGGATGACTTCTTTTATTACTCTAGGTCTTGCTGATACAAAAGCAGACTCAATGGTGGAGTTAATAAAGAAGGAATTGGCTGGATTAAAAACCATAAGAATAGCAGTTAGGCAAGGTCATCCTAAAGTTGAAGCTCTTTATGACCGACCTTTTACCGCAACAGATTCGGGTGCTTCTTTTGGGGGTGTTGTTGGTGGAGTTGTTGATGATGGTGGCAGCCATCCTGATGCTTTTGCTGCAGCCAGTCATGATTATGGGCATGTTGGTACTCAAGAAAAAATAAATATATTTGAAAATACCCCTTACACAGGTCCCTCTCACCCCTACACCGGTCTCTCCCACCATTACAGTGGTCCCTCTCACCCCTCTTCACCCTCATGTTCTCATTGCAAATGCAAAGTATGCAAGGACAGAAAAGATAAACTCCTTGAAAACTAGAGGCTATTACTGAAGCTACTGAGGAGTTGAAATCCAAAAGGGGTATCATACCATCCAACAAGGTAAGAGAGCCATACACTCCTACAACGGCGGTTAGGAGGAATAAAAGAGCAATTAGCCAAGTACTCTCCAATTGAAAATCCAAAAAAATTTCAACTCCTCTCGCTCCAAGAGTTGTTGAAGTTCAATGGCAGTTGAAGAAGGTGGACATATACGCGACACTTAGCTACGAAGAGAAGAAGGAACTACAAGAAATCATGACTAACAAGACGAATGTTCCACAAAAATATACCATGCAATCATTTAACGCCAAAGTCTTCATGAGTATGACAAATATGCATGAGTGGTACGTGGACAATGTAAGTTTACTTTTGATAACCTAGCCTTCCTATCTACTCCATGAATAAAAAGCTACGGAACAGATATGTATTCTATTACAACACAATACACATCAGTTGCATAGTTGAGTTAGTGTAATACCCCATAAATTTCCCTAGTCGTTAGAGCTTCCAAAGCATGCAAACAAAGGCTTAACACTTAAAAATTTGGCTAAGTGTTGAAACCTTTTCATTTCCATAAACCTTTCAAACTTTGACGAACTATTTCATGACCTTCCCGGCCTCCGTTTTTAGATTCTCAAGTTGCGCTGCGATGGGGAAAGGTCGTAATATATCTCGGGTAAGTTTTGAAATTTTTGGAGTAGCGTAAGGGCATTTTAGTGTGCCAAACTAGTAGCAAAAGGCATTTAGCCCGTGCCTCCCAGCTTTCAGCACCATTGTAGCCAAGGAGCCACCCTGGTTATAATACCACTTTAGCTAGGCGCCACCCAGGGTTCTCCCCCGGGATAGGCAGGGTGCCGTCCAGGCTAAATCCCTGGGCCAATTTTCAGCAATCCAATCCATATTTACAAGGTCAAAATTGTAACCTTCCAACCCTTATATATACCCTTTAACACGAGATTCCTCATATATTCCCCTAAATATTGATAGTTTCTCTCAAAAACTCTCAAGAACACAAGTTAGGATTTTCATAGAAGATCCAATTTCAAGAAAGTCTCTCCATCAATCTTCGTAGATTCATGAAATAGGGTATGCGTAGTGTTCATCCACGGATCTATTTCATCCGTGGAGCTCAAGAATTAAGTTTTAAATAACAAATTATGATTTTTATGTGTTGTATGATTATGTTTATGTTGATGGTTATTATTAGTGATTCAAAATGGTATCTTAATGTGTTTTTATGAAGTATGTGAGCATGTTAGTTGAAACCCATAAGTTTTGGGGTAGTTTAAGATAGTTAAATTGATGATTTCACCTATGCCATAAAGTATGCATGTAAGGTGTTTGATGAAATGCCTAGAATGATAAAATCATGTTTCTTATAACTCAATAGTAATTAAATGACAAGTCCATGCTACCCCTTATGATTCAACACGATTTCCATGCTATCGTTGTGTAATGATTGTTGTGATGTGGAATGTTCATGATATCGAAGTTATGCAAGTGTTTACATGTTATATGCATTTCCTTCCATGCATAAGATGTTGAGAACCATGTGTAGTATGAAATTCCCTATTTATGGCATTATGAATTATGGACTTTATTCCTATGATCAAGAAGTATAATGTGTGTTAGTTTCCTTCTATCGAGTCCTGCGGGTACTTGTACCCAAAAAATGTAGTTGTGTGCCTAGAGCCATGTCAGGTTATCACAATACTCTCAGTCAAGCCATGATATATAGAATTCAGTCAGTCATGTGACTCAAGAAAACTCAAAAATCTCAGTAATCTTAATAGTTTAGAAATCTCATTGATCACAGTACTTAGAAATCTCTGTAACCTTAGTATTCCTAGAAATCTCTATAAATCTCAATACTCTCAGCCAGTCATCAGATCTCAGTAATGTTTCCATTAGACAACGGAACTTAGTTTAGTTCAGTTTAGTTAATCAGTTCAGTGTCTTTCAGTTGGGAGTAGGATTCAACACCAAACGAACCTAGGGATGGGGGCTTACCCGCTAAATAGGACTGTGATCCCTAGAAGCAATCCCTAAGTTCCAGAACTACGTAGCCAGCATAGGTACGAAATGCCACCCGTTAGATAGGACTGACATACTCAGGGATGACCCATTAGCATATTTAAATGTATAGGACTGATCCTAGGGGTCACCCGCTAGATTAGGACTGACTCCACAGCAGTTGTCTTTACCACTGGCGCAGTATTGACACCCTTCCAACTGGGATTACAGGTTGGATCCCAGACTATCTAGAAAGGGGCATGTTGGTTAGATGACTACATCCCACAGTTTCAGTTACAGAACCAGAACTGTTAAATACAGTCAACCAGTCTCAGTAAAATAACTCAGATAGTTCCTTAGATTTTAGGACTATCAGATACAATCAATTCAGCTCAGTAGTATAGATTCAGGACTATTAGATACGATTAATTCTTATCATTATAAATAGAATTTGGGATCACCCATTAGATAGGACTAATCTCAACTATGGTCAATCAGTATTAGTATCATCAGATTTAGAGATCACCCGCTAGGTAGGATTAATCTCAGACTAAGTCAAATCATCTTTAGTATCAATATACTCAAAGATCACCTATTATATAGGACTGATCTCAAATTTAGTTACTTCATACTGAACAAAACTTAGTTAGTTCTATCATAATCTAGACTGTTAGATACAGTAGTATAGTAACAGTATCAGTTATCAGAACTTATTTATTCAGTATCTCAGTATCAGTAAACTTATATTGTCAACATTCAGACTCAGTAGTCAGTATCACCACAAGTTTTGTTTCAGTTACTTATGCATGTATGTATTCTCACGTTACTATTAGTCAGTATTGTTCATGCATATAAAACCCTTTGCATTTAGCCTACCTCACTCATATACTTAGTATACTCAGACGTACTGATGCATTCACGCTATGGTGTTTTATTTTACACCATAGGTTAAGAGGCACGAGTTTCAGAGCAGCAGTAGCATTGTAGATTTTGACAATCAGAGTTAGAAGTGAGTCCTCATCCTTCGAGGACATGATTATTTTTTTATTTTCTTATTGATTAGTTCATTAGTTGGAGTTAGTTGGGGATATGTCCCATCAGCTCCTTATTCAAATTATTCAGATAGTAGAGGCTTTCATACTAGGTGCAGACTAGATTTTAGACCAGATTCAAACTTTAGTATTTCAATTTTTTTTTGGTATTGTAATACCACTTTATTCAGACATTGTTATTATCCAGATTATGTCAGTATTGAACCTTATGGCCTTTCAGTTCATTTTTCCACATTATATTCATATATTATACAGTGTACAGGTACAAATATCAGTCATGGGTTAGCTTGTGGCCCTTTGGGTCATGAGCACCGTGTAGCATTTTGGTTTTGAAAATTGGGACATTATATTTAGCTGGGTAATCTATGAACTGACTCAGAGAATCCTCTATAACAGAATCTTTCCACTGTGTTTTTGTTTTTTACAATTACTAACCTATTTAAAAATTATCTTCTTATACCATGGTACGTTGATGAAATTCTCTACCTCATGAGGGGCAGACAATTAGCGTACCCGGATGCTTATGATGCTACCGATAGGATAATGGACCTCAACTTCTATAATAATTTCAAGGATAGGTACGATAATATCAGTAGGCAGGCTGTTCCTGGTGGTCGGAGATTTGATAAGTTAGTTTCTACGTTCAAATGGGAGAAGACATGATTAACTATGTTAGAGGAAAGAGGCTATATCCATATGGCAAGAACTGAACCAAGGCAAAAAGAATCCTTGCTGTCATGAACATGAAAGTCAAATATTTTCTCATTGTTGGGATATTACTTGACGAGGGAAATATTAAGGTTTATGATTGCAACTTACCTATCTTCAACAGATTTGGATGTTTCTTCTGGGGGTGTTGCTGGTGGAGTTGTTGATGATAGTGGAAGCCATCCTGATATTGTTGTTGTTGCCACTTGTGATTATGAGCATGTTAGTGCTCAGGAAAAAATAAATACATTTGAAAACACCCCTTGCACAAGTCCCTCTCACCCTTACACCGGTCCCTCCCACCCTACAGTGGTCTCTCTCACCCCTCTTCACCCTCGTGTTCTCATTGCAAATGCAAAGTATGCAAAGCCAGAGAGGATAAACTCCTTGAAAAACTAGAGGCTATTACTGAAGCTGCCAAGAAGTTAAAATCTAAGAGAGGTGTCACACCATCCAATAAGGTGAGGGAGCCATACACTCCTACAGTGGAAGTTAGGAGGAAAAAAGAGCAATAAGCCAAGTACTCTCCAATCGAAAATTCAAAAATTGCAACTCCTCCCACTCCAAGAGTTGTTGAAGTTCAGGGGCCGCTAAAGAAGGTAGACATATACGTAGCACTTGGATACGAAGAGAAAAAGGAACTACAAGAAATCATGAATGACAAGACGAAGGTTCCACAAGAATATACTATGCATTCATTTAACACCAAAGACTTTACGAGTATGAAAAATATGCATGAGTGGTACGTGGACAATGTAAGTTTACTTTTGCTAACCTAGCCTTCCCATCTACTCCATGAAGAAGAAGCTAGGCAACAGATGTGTAATCTGTTGCAACAGCTGGGTATTCTATTATAACATAATATACATCAGTTGTGTAAGTTGCATTAGCTGGGTAATCTATGAACTGATTCAGAGAACCCTCTACACTAGAATCTTTCCACTGTGATTTTCTTCTTTACAATTACTAACCTATTTAAAAATTGTGTTCTTATACCACAGTATGTTGATGAAATTCTCTGCCTCATGAGGGGCAGACAATTAGTGTAGCCGAATGCTTATGATGCTATCGATAGGATAATGGTCCTCAACTTCTACAATAATTTCAAGGATAGGTATGATGATATCCGTAGGTAGGCTGGTCCCGGTGGCTGGAGATTTGAAAAGTTAGTTTCTACGTTAAAATAAGATGAAGACATGATTAACTATGTTAGAGAGAAGAGGCCATATCCACATGGAAAAAGCTGGACCAAGGCAAAGAGGATTCTTGCGGTCATGAACATGGAAGTCAAATATTTACTCATTATTGAGATACTACTCGACGAAGGAAAGATTAAGGTTTATGACTGCAACTTACCTGTCTTTAACAAGAACACGTTTTTAACCCATGTGCAACCACTCTTGAAGTTGTTCCCAAGTTGTTGACGTAGAGTAAAATGATCGATCATTTGCTGGCGGAAGTTTTGATGAAGGAATCATGGGATTTTCAAGGTCGAAATAAAAACCTCTACCTCCAAAAAATAAAATTGATGCAGCGTACGGGCCGTACTCATTTTCATACATTGAGTGTTTGCTGAATAGCACAGAAATAACCGGTATGTGCGATGCCATTGTGGGAAAGATGCAAGAGGTTTGGGCTTATAAGGTACTAACTAAATGGTTAGAGCCCGTGTATAAAGAAGAATATGTATAAATACAGAGACGAACACGATAATAATTTTTTATTTCAAGCCACTTCACTTTACATGTAGTGGTAATAATTTTTATGTCTGGTGAAAGTTGAATTTTTATAATGCAACAGATTGTCTATCTGTTATAACAGATATAATACATGTTGTGATAGATTGATTATCTGTTAGAATAGGTTGGTCATTTTTTTTCATTATGCAGATGTTTTCTAGTCTATCTATCACAAAAAATATACAATCTGTTGCAATATATAATTTATCTTTTGCAACTGATAGGTAATCTGTTGGAACAAATCAAAAAAGTAGGAAGACCTGTTATATACTGTTCAGCAGATGACCTAACTAAATGGTTGGAGCCCATGTATAAAAAAGAACATGTACAAAGGCAGAGACGAACACGATAACAATTTTTTATTTCAAGCCACTTCACTTTACATGTAGTGGCAATTTTTAGTCTGGCGAAAGTTGAATTTTTATAATGCAATAGATTGTCTAACTGTTATAATAGATATAATACCTGTTGTGACAGATTGATTATATGTTGGAATAGGTTGGTCATGTATTGCATTGTGCAGATATTTCTTTGTCTGTCTGTCGCAACAAATATAAAATTTGTTACAATATATAATCTATCTGTTGCAACTGATAGGTAATCTATTGGAACAAATCAAAAAAGTAGGAAGACCTGTTATATAATTTCCAACAGATGACCTATATGTTGCAAAATATGTCTAAATCTATTTGATAAGATATATCGTCTGTTGCAGTAGATGTATTATCCGTTGTGAAATTTGAATCTAGTATTCTATTTAAACTAACATGTTTCAAACTAAGGATTAAATTATAATCATAGACAGCATAAAATAAATCGAAGCCTTTGGAAATTACATAATATAACTCAACAAATAAATTAAATGTAAAAAAATCATTATGGGCACAAATGATCAACTCTACAATTAAATCAATAAGTTAAACCAAGGAGGATAGGTTATTACATTGACAGACTCAACCTATAAATATCTACTCAATATGGACAAGTTGTTCTTCATCTAGTGCTACGGAATTTGACTTTGGTCGTCATGGATCTTTAATGTCGCTTGTGTACGGCTTCTAAGCTTCCGCTTCTCTGTATTTACATATAAGAGTATCATATCTTTTGCAGAGTAATACAACATCAATTCCATCATTTGGTACTTGTAATCCATCGCTCAAATACTCGGCGTAAGAGGCAGCAAAAAAACTGCAATCCCTGCATTTTAAAAAAATAAATAATCCATATCTTGTAGTTCATGTAAGCGTTGTGAAATTTATGAAATAAAATTAAATCATTCTACTAATGGTTTGTTGAGCAATTTCTTCAACATATTATACATCAAATGGATTACCCATTTTATCCCAATATGCTTCAATCATCGATCAATTGGTACGAACCTTTTGGTCCAAAAAGCCACTCGTATCAAGGTAAGTAGGCAATATTTTAGATAACTTCTGTATCTTAGATGACGGACCAGAATGTCTCCTTCGCAACATCAAATCATAAAATCGGATGCACCTCTCTTTTAGAATGATGACAGTCAACACCCAATGAATTTCATCACCATAATTAATTGGGATTTACACTTCATCGACCAAATGCCAAGGTAAGCCAGCTGGAATGTTAAAATCTTTGATGATGTTGATTATGCATTCCTCATTTTGAAAACTTCCGACTGTTGTTGACAATCCTATCATAGGCATTATTGATGTAAACTTTGTACAAATAATTTCTTGTCGTGTATCTGTATTATTCTTGTGTTAGCAACTTGGCCTTCTTTTGGAGGTAGTAAAAAATGACATCGATGTGTTGCACATATTATCAAACATTTTGGATTACTTGACGAAAAAATTAATATGCAATTAAATAAAGTAGTAATTAATAGTAATATGTATGGCATTTAAACCTCATTATTCCAGCAAGTTTGGGGCTGTGACATCAAATAGAATCAATTTTTCATTTCAGGATATGCAACAATAAAGTCGAACATATCAAAATCAAGACTCAATTCATTTACTTTGTAGTGTTCATTATTTTATTTTCTACATGATGATTTATATGTGTTAATGTTACGTTCTTACAACAAGAATTGTATAAATCAATATCTTTAAAATTGATTTATGTACCTGTCGGCATGATGCTTTAACAGCCCATCGGCAATCCATTCTAAATAGTCATTGATCAACTTTGTTAGTTTTTTTGAAGCCTCGTCCGAGATGTTGAACCCTTCAAATGGGTAATTCTTCTGTTCTCCCGAATTGACAGCTCCACTTTTTATTCTTCTTTGGAAGCAGTTAATGGATTATAATCTGTGATATTATGTTCTTCAGCAGTGGCTTCTACTGTGACATCCACCTAGAAAGCCAGAATTATCAATGCTAATTACAGATATACAATAGATTGTCCATCTATTGTAATAGATGAGTCTTATATTGCAACAGATGGATTATTTGTTGGGACAAATTTGAACAGGTAAACAAAGCGGTATGATAATTTTAAATAGATGATCCATCTGTTGCAACATAAAACTCATCTGTTGGTAGAAATTAAAATAGTATAAAAACCTGTTTGATTTGATCAAATAGACGGATATATGTTGCAATAGATAACACATCTGATGCAACAGGTTAGACAATAGTTGCAGCAGATGTATATATTTGTTTGATAATTTTTAGTAGATGTATCATCTGTTGAAACAGATATGTGCATGTTTGTTTATTGGAACAGATGATACACATTCACCTTCTTCAGCTCATGCTGCTCTTCTGTGGCCCTTGTACATTAAATAGTGGTGCAAGACAAAAACAAAGACGTTGCAATTTTGCTTTTTTCAATGCTTGATGATGCCTTAGAAATATCTTTCCTTCTCCTCTTAGACACCTTGATCTCTAGGAGAGTGTATAGATATGAAATCTTATTTGATGGAATAACACCCCTCTTAGATGTTATTTTCTTTACAGAAGCAGTTAGTGCATTAATAGCATTAATCACTCCATCATGTTTTGCCTTGCAGTCTTGACATTGCATGCAGAATATTCGCTTGATGTGGTAAAATCTGGAGAAAAAATTGTATAACCAGTATGATCATAATCATGATGGCTTATTGTTTCAAAAACTGTAAAAGGCGCATCATTAGCCCCAACAGCAGCACCACTACCACTACCACTACCATCATCAACAACAATAAGTCCACCCTCCAAAATTATTTTTCTTGTGATGGGTATTGCTCTAAATAATTCCATTTTTACTCTATAAAGGACTTTAGGGTTCAATAAAGTTTGTACAAACCGTAAAGTAAGAAAAAATGGCATCTTTAACTCTCGATTGGTCAGAACAAGCCACGGATGGATAATCTAAAATAAATCAGTTCATATATTAGAATGATGATGAAATCATTTAAAATAATCATTGATTAAAACAAAAACTTGATTAGAATTAGACTTACTGCTTCCTTTGGGGGATTGAAAAGATCAAGAAATTTTGCATTTTTATTAGTCAACAACCATCTCAGGATTCTTGGACAGGAAACTTCTTCTTGGTAGTTCACTTGTTGTCTCAAATAAGGAATGGCTTTAAATTCCCAAGTCTATAACATAACGCCAATAAATAAAAAGCATTATTGAATAAAAAAATAATCATATCATAATAAAAGAAATATTTACCATGAAAGCCCATGAAAAGTCATATAAGTTGACTGTCTTTGGCATTAACGGAGTTAACAAATATTTGACAGTCATTTTCAAGCTTTCATAACCCCAAGGATAGTTGTTAAATACCTCAAGATCCTCGGAAAGATTTATTAAACCGAGGCTTATGTTGTTGTTAATGCCCCTATCCCAAAAAATATTATGTACAAACCAAACCAAGAACAATGATTGTTTGTGCTTCTTTGAAAGTCATTTACCTTTCAACGCTTCTATCAAATTTATATTTATGAAGCTTGGACTAATAATGGACACCAGTTCATCACGATCACTTGACTTGCTTTTGCCTTTTTGGGGTGTGCGGGGTGCTTTTTTGGGGTTAGAGTATGTATAACTTGAGAAGGAGAAGAGGATAACATTTTAGTCCAGTAACTATAGTAAACTCCTTCCAACCAAAACAAACAGGCATGCCACAGTAATTTATCCACATCTCATCCATTTTATCTTTGTTTTCATACATAAACCTATGCTTGAGAAGATCATATACCATTTTCATCTGAAAACGAGCATTGTTGTCCTCCGGCAAATCAAGATATTGCTCAAAGCAGCTTTCCCTGAAATAAGAATCCAATTTTTATTCTAGAAGTATTTTTTTAAAGGCGTCGAAAGATTTTCCCATGGCTGACTTAACCACAAAATCACCCGTTAAATCTGTGGCACTATCGCGCTGCATTCTCATAGGATAACAATCAATGCTGAAGGATTTGACCAACTCTTCGGTGGAAAGGCTATTAGCATTTGGATCATCTCTTTTGAAACATTCCTCCTCTCCGTGTTCATTATCTTCTACTTCTAATTGAGATAATGCTTGTAAAGCAAGCTCATAGAGTGGTGGATATAGCTTAGCTGCTTCACTTGTTCCTTTACTTGGACTTGATTCGGTTTCTTTTCTTTTGGGAGCCATATCATCTTAAATTAACAGAAACATAAAATAGATTATAATTGATTAATGCATCGTTAAAAAGGATAATAGTAAATCTAACATGCACAACAGTAAAATAACAGTTTCAACAGACCATATATCTGTTGCACCAGGTTTGTTATTTATTGCAATATATAACCAACCTGTTGCAACGGATGAGTAAACCATTGGAAATAATAAAAATAGATCACTAATCTGTTGCGCCAGGTAGTTTATCTGATACAGCATATAACCAGCCTATTACAACGGATGAGTAAACCGTTGGAAACAATAAAAAAACATATCACTAATATATTGCACCAGGTAGTTTATCTGTTGCAACATATAATCAACCTATTGCAAAGGATGAGTAATTCGTTAGAAATAGTAAAAATAGATCACTAATCTATTGTACCAAGTAGTTTATCTGTTGTAACATATAACGAACCTGTTGTAATGGATGAGTAATTCATTGGAAACAGTAAAAATAGATCACTCATCTATTGCTCCAGGAAGGTTATCTGTTGTAACATATAATCAACGTGTTGCAATAAATGAGAAATCTATTGGAAACAGTAAAAATAGATCACTATCTATTGCACCAGGAAAGTTATCTGTTGCAACATATAACCAACCTGTTGGAACGGATGAGTAATACGTTAGAAACAATAAAAATAGATCACTCATCTGTTGCACCAGGTAGTATATCTATTGCAGTATATAACCAACCTGTTGCAGCAGATGTGTAATTCGTTGAAAATAATAAAAACATATCACTCATCTGTTGAAACAGATCACTCATCTGTTGCAAAATGAGTTATCATTTAGATTTTTTTTCAAACAAAAGAGTCGTCTGTTGCAACAGATGAATGATCTGTTAGATTATTCATCTGTTGCATCAGATTTTCATTATTACATCAGATTTTCATTTGTTGCATCAGATGGTTCATCTGTTACAACACTATTTTTACCAAGAAAAATAATAAATCAATCCAGAAACACCAACACAGCACACACACATAAATAACATCAGTGGTGATCAACAATCACCAACAAATCGAATCAACAGTTCGACAACAAGAAGAAGAAATACCAGAAATTAGGGTTTTATTCAGTCCACATTTTAAATTAAAGCAAGAAATATTAAAATTGTTAACCAATACTAGAAGAGAAGTTGTCTCAAGTTCCTCTGTTTCTCCATAACTAAAAAGACGTAATTTTTAACCCATGAACGAAAAAATTGGACGATGAAGAACTCGAAGTTGTTGTCGCCAAAAAAGTCTTCACGTCGATTGACGGTTGAAAGTCGAAAAAAAACTCATCCAACTATTTGTCACCGAAGGTTGAAGTCGTCGGGGATTGAAGGGAGAAATTTTGCAGAACTGTTGGTTGAGAGAGAGTTGAGAGAAGCTGTCGAGAGAGAGGAGAGAGGGACTGGTTGATTTGGATTGAAGAGGGGTGTGGGTTGGGTTGATTTGTATTTTTGAAAAGATTAGAAAGTTTTAAAAATATTAATCAAATCCATAATTAACTTAATCAAGTTTCCTAATTATGTTTGACCCTTTAAGTTGGTCAATCTCACCAATTCTTCATTCAAGACTTAAAAGCCACCTTTCCTTCAATTTTCTCAAGTTACTATCACTTTATTATATTAAGCCTCAATTTCTTAACATTCTTAAAATTGAACAATAAGTCCTAAGCCAAATTTTGTAGAGAGCACTTAACCTCTAATTCAAAAATTTTTTATGTGAATTCAGATTCAATAGAGGTTCAACGCAGATACTGAACACTTTAAATTATAATGGAAATAAATAAATAAAAAGAAGGTATATATACAGATTTACATTAAAATAAGAAAGGTTTCTTAAGTTTACCTCAAATCACAAGGAGCGATTCTCGAAATTATTGATGGCTTCTTTATACCTAAGCAAACACCAACAACCAATGATGAAAAAAATTAATGATAAGCCAAACAACTAATAAATGAAAATCAAATCTCCTAAAACCTTATCCCATGAATAATTCTCAGAAAATAGTACACGTAATTTTTTACCTTAAAGCATAAATAAAGAAAATCTTAAATTAATAAGATTACTAATTATTATGAATTCAGAATGACCTACCAATTTTTTGTGAATACGATGATCCAAATAACTTGTTCAAAATTATAAATAAGTCAATTTCATTATTATCTATTATGAATTCAGAATGACCAATCAATTTCTAGTGACTAAATGCGACGATCTAAATAATTTGTTCAAAATTATGAATAAGTCAATTTCAAATCACTAATTGTATATGAAACATTATAAGCAAAACTAACAAAGAAGTTTCTCAATTTGCAATTATTTATCAAAAATATATCGTTTATTATTGTAAAATTCAAAATCAATCTAAAATTTTACAAAAGCATACCTCTACACAAACTCACTTCAAGAACCTGTAATTTTGATAAAAACATATGAATAATATATTCATGGCAAAAAGCATAAGAAAAAGTAATAAGACAAACTTTATAAAAAAAAATTTCTTAAAGAAAGCAAAATAGATTTGTCTATAAAGTTCATGAATGAGATAGTGCAATAATATTATTTTATATATAGAAGACTCTAAACCAAAAAAAGTAAATAAAAAGGTCAATATTAAGAATTCCTACACCGAAAAGAAAGCCAAAAACATGAAAAGAAAAAAACTGAAAGAAAATGAAAAATAGACTCCTACTTATAAAAAAAATATTACGTAAATCACATGAAAAAAAGTTTCAAACGAATATACAGAAACAAAAGCCTATTTTTACAGGGAAGTGGCATCTCAAAGCACAAAAAATTGGCATGACCAAAAAAAAAAACTAAATACTATACGAATAACCATTAACATATAATTTTGATGATTTAAAAGAATTTAAAATGCACATAGATGAATTATTAGAAAAACAATATATACAAAAAAGTAATAGTAAACATAACAGTCCAGCATTTATAGTAAATAAACATAGTGAACAAAAAAGAGGAAAAAGTAGGATGGTTATTGACTATAGAAATTTAAATGCAAAAACTATAACATATAATTACCCAATACCAAATAAGATATTAAAAATAAGACAAATCCAAGGATATAATTATTTTAGCAAATTTGATTGTAAATCAGGATTTTACCACCTAAAGCTAGAAGAAGAATCTAAAGAATTAACCGCATTTACGGTACCACAAGGATTTTATGAATGGAATGTGTTACCATTTGGATATAAAAATGCACCAGGTAGATACCAGCATTTTATGGATAATTATTTTAAACAATTATCTAATTGTATAGTATACATAGATGATATATTATTATATACAAAAACTAAAGAAGAACATTTAAAATTATTAGAACAGTTTACAGATATAATAGAAAAATCGGGAATAAGTCTAAGCAAAAAGAAAGCTGATCCTTATTTTGGAAATTTAGTATATTTATTTTATTAGGATTTCATATTTATTCTACTGATTGTTTCTTTCCATGAATATCAAAACTCCTTAATTTCTATCCCCTATATATTAGGAGTGCTTAATTTCTATCCATATATTTTTAGGAGTTCTTAATTTGATTAAATAATGAATTGAGGAAAAAAAAAAGATGAAAAGACAATTTTGTCTATTGTGCAAACTTTTAATGAAGGGTAAAAAGTTCAAAACACTTTTCTAAGGGTTTTCACACTTTTAATATATTATGGATATGGATTATAGATATAGATTATAGATGTAATATGATTCGACATTTTCAAACGAGATATTTCAACATGAAATAATTAGATTTAATATTTTAATATCATCCACATATCGCACGGGTACGTATACTAGTTCATAATTCAAACTTTGAGAGAAAAAATAAATCTAAGTGACGATAATATAATGATTTTGAACATAAAGTGTAATTCATTTGAATTTAAAGATTAAAATGAATTTAATAATTTTTAAAAATTTAACTATTAAAAAATAATGTCTTAAACTTATAAGAACGTTATAATCGCGCGAAGCATGAACTAATTCACTAGTTCATACAATAACAATTAAACACATTAATAAGTGCACGGTTGATCATTAAAAAAAAAAAAGAATCTACTTTATTCGAAAATTTCAAAGTTATAGTTGGAGTTATGTTTGACCATTTATAGTAAGCTAGTATACGTATCCGTGCGATGCACAAATAAAAATATTATTTCTAGTCTTTTCGTTGTGATATTCGAGCATGTTAAATCATATTATCTTAAACAAAATCCTATTATCATATTGTTCACTAATGAAATAAACAAACAAAATTCAATTATCATATTATTCCTCAACGATATAAACCCCCATCCCTAACTCCTTCTCCTCCCCTCCCCTCCCCCCGTCATTCTATAGTCAAAGTTATACACATAGTGACAATGAATCATAAATTATTGAAAACTTTTATATATTTTATTTATTATGTTGTTCACTATTTAAATTTATTAACATGTTAATATCAATTTTTAACAGTTTATCACTTGCCTTAATGTAGTTATTAAGTGTTTGTTTGATTAATATGAAGCAAATATATTAATTTTGCTGACTTGTGATTAATTTATTTTTAAATTTTTATTATATTATTCGCAGCTTTTCAATTTAAAATTTATAAATAGTAATATATGTATCATCTAATTACTACATTATATTCTCAAAATTAGTTCAAATATTACCCTCACTCCCCCATCTTTACATTTTTTCCTACTGTATTTAATTGTTTTCTCTTATATTTTGACATTTTTGTTCTTGCTTATTTCAAAAAGTACAATGCTAATTTAAAATTTAAGTTACTTAAATTTTTATATTTTAATATTCATTTAATTCATTATTTATCAAAATCTTAGTTACATTGTATATATTATTTAAGATTCGGCGTACTATAGTTAAAATTACTTTTTTATCTAAACAGAAAGTCGCATCCTTCAAACTTTTTACACTATAAGTGTAACTTGTTTTCTAGTTTTGTCCTGACTTATAGTTATGTGTTATTTATAATTGTAAATAACTTACCATTTTGCTTAATATCCTTACTTATTATTTATTTTTAATGTATAAATAATTATGTATTTTTCTAATTCCAAAAATTTAATTTATTTCTTAACTTGCATGGTTCATAATTTTCCCACTATCTATCATACTTTATTTTAAATTATAGCTTTAAGTTACTACAAAATATAAATAGAGATATAATTTGAGTATTTTTTTTTAAATTATAATTTTATATTATTATTATATATAAATAGAAATATTGGTTGATTTTTTATATATTTAAAATTCTATAATTAATTAGTTTTATATTGCGTGAAATTAGAATTGTAAGGTTTTCTTTTTATGCATTACATAAATAACAAAATGAAATATAGAGTTGATTTTACCAAAAAGAAATATATGATAGAAGAAAACTCTAATATAATTTTTTAGGAGTACTTATCATTTAAAATTTATAATAAGTTCATATTTAAACTAAACACTTCACGTCTATTGGAGATAATTTTATCTCATGTTTATTTTTAATCTATTTTAATTCAGATTTTTGTAAAAATTACTACCTTTGTCTCTAGGACTAAAAAGAATCCAATATTACACGAAACTACTCAAAAATGAATAAAAACATACCACTTGTTATATAATATAAATGGCGCAAAAGTAGTAACAAAAATTTATTCGTAAATATAAATTGCAAGTAAAGTTATGAAAAGAATAAGTGAATTGAAGTATTTAAATATCTACAAATATCTTTGATAACCCCCTTAGAAAAAGTAGATATGCTTAAGAGAAATTTATTAAGATAAAAAAAGTTGTGAAATAATAATATTCTTGCACATATAAATATATTTACATTCATTCTTTATGAAACTAATATGATAATTCTCCTTTGTATATTTCGAGTCTCCATTGTAATTGCTGATTTCTCAGATATTCATTTGCACTTTTGAAATATTTATGTACATCATATCCGTGAAAACTTCAAATTTCTTAGATGCATTTGTGACAAAAGATAAATATAATATAATATTAATAATAAATAATAATAATAAAATAATTAAAAATAAATTAAGCATAAAAAACATACTTTAATAGTTATTCAGAGAAATCTGATGATGAACATCACCTGTAATGTTTTTATGCATGATAAATACATCTATGATAAAAGATAAATACAATATTAATCATAAATAATAATGAACAATTAAAATGCTAAATTAAACATAAACAACATACCTTGATTGCTACTCAGAGAAATCTGATGAATATTAACTATAATCTCTTTATTCATGATAAAAAATACTCTATAACAAAATATAAATATATATTTCACATAAGTGATTATTGTTAAGAAATGATAGTTTATTCAATAAATAATAAATATATATAAAATATAAATATATATTTCATATAAGTGATTATTGTTAAGAAATAATAGTTTATTCAATCAAATAAAAGACATTTCATAAACGTATTAACAAAAACTAACAACTATAGCAACTACGCCAGAAGTTTGTTCTCTACCATTCTTTTGAGTGTATCTTCATTGAAGATATGAACACATTACAAGTGTATCTAACATCAATGCTTATTAAAAAATTATAACATCGTCATCAACAATAAGTTTTAACTTTTTTTGTTATTTTTTTCTAAAAAAAATTACTAGAAGTATTACACGTAAATATAGGATAAAAGAAGCCCTCCATCCACATAACCTCATAAATTAAGAATTACATGAACGTATCAATTAAAATCTACACCAACTTGAATTTAGCACCAAGTATGGTGTGATAAAAGGTAAGCCAAATATCACAAGTACATGATTTCTAACAGAGAACAAAATGAAGAAAAACAACCAATAATGATTGCACACATAATGCACTATATAATTGTTGATTGCCTCAAAAATAAATCAACTTCATAATGACTAATATATATATATATATATATATATATATATATATATATATATATATATATATATATTGTAGAATAACAAAATAAAAAAGTTACAATAAATTATAAAATCAAGAACTTGCCGTATATTTTATTTCTCACCTTTACTTCATACTATATTTAACATATACAAAGATATATATAAAGAAGTTCTAACTACGACAAATGGTAAGGCTCATAGAGATATAATACAACACTAACTAGTATCCAGAAGAGTTTGTCTTGGAGTTGAATTGGATTCAATCTTATCGGATTTACAGGGGGCCATATTACGACAAGACTTAGGTGTTCCAATACCCCCGTGCAAGTTGATGGATGGTAGCTTACCATCAGTTTGGAACATAAAAATTTAAACCTCTCAGATATTAAAGGCTTTGTGAACAAATCAGCTAACTGTTCCTTTAAGAAGATGAACTTCACAGATAAATCCCTTCGAGCAACTTCATCACGAACAAAGTGAAAGTCAATTTCCACATGTTTGGTGAGACATGCGAGCATTGAATATCGGATTAATAGAAATATGGGATGCACCAATATTGTCATACCATAAGTTAGGAGCATTAGATAAAGTTACACCAAGTTCAAATAACAAGGACTGAATCTGTGTCAATTCTGCCGCACCGTCGGCAAGTGCCTTATATTCAGACTCTATGGATGAACGAGCAACCGTATGTTGTTTCTTTGACGACCAAGATACCAAACTTGAACCAATAAATATGGCAAATCCACCTATATATTTTCTATCATCCAAGGAACCTGCCCAATCTGAGTTAGTAAATGCTTACAGCGAGAAGGATGTGGACTTAGGAATAAGCAAATACATATGCTTGGAATGTTGAAGATAGCGAAATATCCTTTTCATGGCTGCCTACTGGATTATAGTAGGATTATGCATGTATTGACACACCCTGTTAACAAAGAAGGAGAGATCAGGTTATGTAAGTGTCAAGTACTGTAGTGCCCCTACAATTTGTTGATAGAGAGTAGGATCATAGAAAAAGGCACTATCACCAATGTGAAGCTTCGTGGAAGTAGACATGGGGGAAGGCAGTGGTTTGCAATCTTGCATTCCAGCTCTCGTTATTATATCAGAGGCATAATATTCTTGAGACAAGAATATACCAGTAGTATGGCGGGTAACTTAAATTCCTAGGAAGAATGATAGAGGTCCAAGGTCTCTGATAGCGAATTCAGCATCTAATTTGGAGATGATCGATTCAAGAAATGAAGAATTGTTCCCAATAATGATAATATCGTTAATGTAGACAAGTATGAAAATCTAAACTCCATCAGAATTAAATATGAATAGAGATACATCAATTTTTGAGCTTATGAAGCCCAAAGCTATCAAAAAATTATAGAGGCGCATATACCATGAGCGTGGTGCCTGTTTAAGACCAAAAAGTGATAATTTAGCTTGCAAACATAGTGAGGAAGCTAAAGATGGGAGAAACCAGGGGGTTGCAACATAAAGACATCTTCCTGAAGGTCTCCGTGTAAAAATGCATTTTTCAGGTCGATTTGATGAAGTTTCCAGTTCTTTGAGGCAGCTATGGATAAAATTATCCGAATAGTTGTTGATTTTACTACTGGATTGAAAGTCTCGAAATAGTCATGGCCGTCTTGTTGATGGAAGCCTTTAGCAACAAGCTGAGCTTTGAATCTGTTAATGGTACCAAAGGAATTTCTTTTTATTCGAAACACCCATTTGCAACCCAATATATTCATAGAGGGATTGGGAGGTACAAGTATCCATGTGTTATTTTTAAGAAATGTAGAAATTTTTGTAGTCATTGCTTCTCGACATTCCTTGAATTTATTGACTTTCATGAACCAGGTGAGTTCTGAAGTTAGGGTATTTTAAGAGGAAGGGAGAGTGACAAGTTATGTTGAAGGATGTTTTGAGCGAAAATTCATAGGATGAGATCTGAAGGTAGCCATAGGTGGTTGAGGCATATGGACAGTAGCCGATTTGTACACTTGAGCAGTTTGAGGGGGTGACAAACTTGTGAAATCCATAACTAATGGCAGTGAGGGAAGCTGACGGGTAGTATTCGGGTCAACGGCCACTGGATAAACACTAGGATGGGAAAAAGGATTAATGGGCATTGATGAAGGGGATGGCACAACAACATTAGTAGTAGTTAATGAATGAGGAATAGGACTTTGCTGTTGTGTGTGACCAGTAATAACAGGTGAAGACATTTACATGGTCGGAGAGGTAGAATACATCGAAGCAGAAATGCAAATGGGTTAACTCGATGGTGATCTTGTGGAGAGGGGAGGCGGTCCCAAAATAAATTGAGAAGCAAAGGGGTATTGTGTTTCATCAAACCTCATGTGTTATGCAAAATAGATCTTTCTAGTTCAAATGTTCAAACAACGATAACCATGGTATTTTGAATTATATCCTAGGAATACACAATAAGTAGTGTGGAATTGGAATTTATTTTTGTTGTATGGACGAAGAAATGGAAAGCATAAACAACTAAATGCTATAAGAAAGTGATAAACTAGAGTTCCATTGAATGCCAATTCATATGGGGATAGACCTTGGTTTGTAGGAGAAGGGAGACGATTAATAAAATAAACGGCACATTCAAAAGAGAAATGCCAATATTTCAACAGAGTAGAACTGTGAGCCATAAGAGTTAGACCCGTCTCAACAATGTGACGATGTTTACGCTCAACTTTACTTGTTGATCATGTGTATGAGGACAAGAAAAATAATGATGAATTCCATATTTCGTGAGAGTAGGCGTAAGAGCCCGAAATTCACTGCCCTCATCTATTTGAATGGCTTTTATTTTCGTGTTAAATTGATTTTCCACAAGATTTTTAAATTGAAGGAATATAGGTAGAACGTCAGATTTTTGAAATAGTGAAAAACCCCAAACAAGATTCGTATGATCATCAACAATAACTATAAAATAACGATGGCCTTCAGAAGAAAGAAACTTAGAAGGTCCCCAAACATCAGCATATAAAAGTTGTAAAATTGAGGAACTTTTATTAGAACTAATCAAAAGAGACAATTTGTCTGACTTGCCAAGTTTACAAGCACTATAAAGTTTATGCAATACTAAACTAGAAACTAGAAGATTATGCTTCTTCAAGACTTGGTGGAGAATTCTTTGGAGTGGATGACCCATCCTGAGATGCCAACAATCTGAAGAAGCCTTGGAAGAGAGATAGGCAGAAGGTTGAAAGGACGAGAAAATCATGATTGGCAAAGTGTAGAGACCATCTTCACTCCGACCAAAAAGTAGTTACTTCTTGGTAGTTGGGTCCTTGACAAAGAAACGGTCAACATGAAACTCAAAGAAGACATTATTATCCTGAGAGAATTTTTGAACAGAAAGTAAAGGTTTCGTAATAGAAGAAACATGGAGAATATGCTTGAGATGGAAAGTTCTATCACGAGAGAGGAAAGAAGAATTACCGGTGTTTTAAATGGGTAATCCAATGCCATTGCCAACATGAAATTGGTTGCCTCCTTTGTAATGATCGAGTTGTTGAATTTTAGAAAACTCTGGAGTCACATGATGAGTGGTACCAGAGTCAGGGAACCAATTTTGAGTTAGTGGTATGGGTGTGTTAGGAGAGATAAGCTGATGGATTGATTGTGTGATTGAATCATTGAAAACATGTTGGATCTAGATGATTTGTGCCATTACATATTTGACATCGAGGCTTTGAATCTTGTTGATTTTGCCATTGTTGGCCAGAATTATTATAGGATCGAAAGAAGGCGTTGCATCCCCCTCTTCCATTCCTCCCTCATGAATTTCTTCCTCTACCATGAGTAGAATTTAAAGGGTGATAGTTATTGGATTTTTTACTCAAGTTGGCCAAAGAAAGGGGTTCAGTAGTTTGGGTATTTGCAGTTGCGGAAAGAGTAGGCTGACCATGAAAAAAAATCATGATTAAGTAAGAAACTGTAAAGTTTAGAATACATTACAGATTCATCTCTGGCAGATAATGTGGTAACAAGATCTTTGAACTCAGGACGTGGACCTTTAAAAATATAGATATTTTGGTCTGGGAGAAAAAGGGGCCTTCCTGAGGCAGCAAGATCATCAGAAAGTAACTTTGCCTTTTAGAGGTATTGAGAAATAGAAAGATCATCTTTTTTTAGATTTTGGAGAGACGTATGGAAACTAAGTATACGAGTATTTAAAGAAGAGGAGAGAGCTCGCGTGAGGGTATCCCAAACCTCTTTAGAGGTGGATAGGTCAACGACAAGTGGGAGAGTTTCTTCCGACAGGGGAAAAATAAGAAGGCTCATTATCAACTGATCTTGTTGAACCCATAGGGTGTGAGCAGGATTGGATTCAGTATCAGCCGTTCCTTGTTTGGCAAGATGAGAAGGTGGGCACGGGAAAGTACCATCAACGTAACCAAGAAGATTTTGACCATATAAAAATGGAATGAATTATGTTTTCCAAAATAAGTAATTTGTGAAAGTGAGTTTAATAGATATAAAGTGATCCACATGATTTAGCGAAGGAAAATGGGAAGCCATGGTGGGAATAGAGAACGAGAGAGGAAAAAAAGTAGAGGAGGAAGAGGTAGACATGGCTATTTGATACCATATAAAATCAAGAACTTGCCGTATATTTTATTTCTCACCTTTACTTCATACTATATTTAAAATATACAAGGATATATAAAGAGAGAGTTCTAACTACAACAAAGGGTAAGGCTCATAGAGATATAATACAACTCTAACTAGTATCCAGAAGAGTTTGTCTTGGAGTTGAATTGGATTCAATCTTATCGGACTTACTGACGGCCATATTACGTCAAGATTTAGGTGTTCCAATATAAATAATTGTTTACATCCAAAAGATCAGAGCTAACGACCTACTTTTAAGTTTCAAAATGTCTACTCGCCTCGAAGAAGAAAAAAAGAGAGAAAATATGAATAGTAGCAAAAATATATTTGTGTAGAATAATGAATGTGGATAGCTTTATATAGATAACGTTTTGAATTTGAAACTTCAAAATTGAAACAGTCAACTTATTGATAAACTTAAATTCAAAATCAAAATGAAACTACAATTATCTTATTTGATGGAACATGGATGACCTATTACCAATAGGTTTCTTTGTATTTATCTTCATTTTTTGGGGGTTTTACATGGTCCCTTTTTTACAGTTAAAGAAGTAAAAAGTCAAATTTAAAATGTGCATTTACATAATTTTAGATTTATTTTATTATTATTATTATTTTCTATTATTATTATTATTATTGTTGTTGTTGTTGTTGTTGTTGTTGTTGTTGTTGTTACTATACTAACAACAGTAACACGTGTGTCATATTGTTATTACTTCTACTATTATTTACGTATAGATTATTATTAGTGTGATGATTATGATATAGTTAGAGTTTATTTATGACTCTTTAATTATGGATTCTTAGTTTTGAGCTAATGAAAATCACTAAAAAAAAGTAAATGAGAATCCTTTTTGTTTTCTTCTAAGAACCTAATATTTAAAAATTTAAATATTTTTAATTTTTAATTCACTTCTTTTATTACAATATTATAAACCTTCTAATTTTCTTTTTTTTGTTAAGACAAATCACCTTTATTTAGTAGTAGTAGTAGGTAGTAGTAGTAGTGGGATACTACTTCTCCTCCTCCTCCTCCTCCTCCTCCTCCTCCTCCCCCTCCTCCTCCTCCTCCTCCTCCTCCTCCTACTACTACTACTACTACTACTACTACTACTACTCTTAAATACTTAATCTTTCATTTAAAAGTCCAATTAGAACTCTCTAATATGATAAATAACTATTTCTAATATGTAATTTAATTTTATAATTATTTTTAATTTAAAATTAACAATTTATTAGTCTTAATTATCTTTTGATAGTTTACCCTTTTTCCACCTTTTTTTTTTTTAATTCTTTCTTTATTTTTCTTTCCTTTCTTTCTATCTTTTGTTTTTTTGTTAAAAAAAAAATTTATAAAAATAAATTGAAAATTTAGATATATAAAGTTACTTCAAGTAGATATTTATGTTGAATTTAATTATTAAATTTTAATTTATATTTAAAATTTTAAAATAATTGTAAATAAGGAAAATTTTTCGATACACATATATATTATTTATATTTATCAATAATAATAATAATAATAATAATAATAATAATAATAATATATTTATCATTATATTTGATATGGATAAGTTTATGAAATATAAGAGTTCATTTAGAACTCTTTCATTGTGGGTTTCTATTTTTAAACTAATTAATAATATTTTTTAAAGGACAATGTATTTTCAAATTCAAATTGTTAGACAATAAAATTTCTAGATCGAAAAATAAGTAATAGAGACAAGAAAATATTGCAACAATCAATTTATTGATTTCAATATTGAGTGTTACAATCTCTATGAATCCTCTGATTCGCCTTTTCAAATATAAATTCAAGGGCTTAAAGCTTGATCTTGAATTTTAACTTGATTTGTTGATTTGATGGACTTGATCTTCACTTGTGCTTGAATTCAAGGGATTTCAAGCTTGTTATTGAATATTGCGGTTTTGATGTTGAATCTTAATGAACTTGATTTGAATGCTTGAGCTTGTAGAGAAATTGCGGCGTTTGATCCACGAGCTTTCTCTTGCTTCTTGTTAGAGTTCTTGGGGTCTTTTTTCTAAATTATGAGACCCCTATTTATAGTTGTGGAAAGGGAAGAGTCATGGTGAAGATGGACTTCCTTTGACAAATCAAATTCAAGTGACATGACACCTTTATGGGCTTTGATTTCATTGGGCCTGCTGCATCATTTTGACATGTGGCATGGTCCTATTGTCTCCTTTACGTGACTTGGCATGCCACGTCATTTGAAACATGGCGCTTATTTAGGCTTGTAGAATATGACAATATCTTGGGCTTAGCTAAGTGGACTACTCATTTGTAGCCCAAATCAATGGGCTAGCCCAATAAATATTGAACTTTAATTAAGTCCATATATATTTGGACTTAAATAATTAATCCAATTATATTAATCCACAATATTTATGGACTAATCAATTTTGAATTAACATAATCTGAATTTCGTACGGATTTTGATTTAATAAAATTTTGTTGCCCACAAAATGCCCTCTACTTCAAGACTTGTCGAGATATTTAATCTTTTTGAGACCAGACTTGAAGTATGATTTATTTAAACATGCTTTCCTCGTGCTTCAAAGATTTCTATAAAGTTGAACCATTTAATTTACATGTTGATATTTCCTCTTAAAAAATCTCTTATTTTTTCATGAATCTTTACACGTAAGACCTGTTGGTGAGGCATGATATTCCAAATAGATTTTGGAAAACTTTTTACTGCCTTACTTAACTAGGAATAAAACTCTTCCAATTTGAATTTATATTGGAAAAGGAAACAACTCCCTGTTTGAATTTGTATGGGAGAAGAAAATAACCTCCAATTTTAATTTGGAAATGGAAATTCTTTCAATTTGTATTGGAGAAGGAAACAACCTTCAATTTGAATTAGTATGGGAGAAGGACATAATCTCCAATTTGAATTTGTATGGGAGAAGAAAACAACCTCCAATGAGATGGAAGCTCTTCCAATTCAAATTTATATTGGAGAAGGAAACATACATCCTACAACACTATAAAAGGATGTAGGTTCCACACTTTTTCAATATCAATTTTGGGGTTTTAAAGCCATGAACAATATTGAGGTAATTTTTTCCCTCCTACTTTTCTTTGATTTTCGTCACTATTTTTTAGCACAATATCTTAGTGGTAGAAAATTCATATCTTATTGTAGGAATATCAAAATCATGAACCGTTTGATATTCCAAAAACTAGACTTCGAGATCTATAACATATCAAAATTTAGATTTAAATTCCATCAATATAATTCTTGATAATTTTTTGAATTTAGCACTGAATTTTATCATGCTGAAAATTGTAGATCTGCGTGTCTTTACTAATACTTTCATATCTTGAAGTAGGAATGACAAAATTGTAAGCCGCTTGATTCTTGTAAACTAGACACAAAGATCTACAGCATAGCCAAAATTCACAATTTAATACTTTTGAGATTATTTTTGATGTTATCCCAAAATCAACATTGAGTTTTGATGCGTCAGCAATTTCAGATTTACACGACGTCACCAAAAAAAAAATATCTTACTATGGGAGTAATGAAATTATGATCTACTTGATTTTATAGATCTCGAAAATATGCATATATAACATATCAAAAATTTGAATTTTAACACTTCTTGGATTGTTCTAGATAATTTTTTGAAGTCGATCGTATATGTTGTCTGGCAGAGGATTCCAAATTTGCATCGCCTCACCAAATAATTTATATCTTGATGTGGGACCATCACCACCGAAGAATATTTTGATTGATTCAAACTAATTTTGAGGTCTTTATTCTCATCAAGACATCTTGTCTCAATCCAAGTTGGTGATATACAACTTTCAAGATTGTAATGCTCTGATAGGTAACATTCTTTCTATTTGTGTTTTTACTTTCTTTCTTGTTTCCTTTTTTTTTTTGTAGGGTTGAAACAAATAGCAATATGAAACAATCGGCTTAGGGTATGAGAGTTTAACTTTGCCCCCGTATACTCTAAGACCGACCAATTTTAACTTCAAGATGGTGGCTACGCAACAATCGGCTTAGGTACGAGGGTTTAACTTTGCCTCCGTCATCTCTAGACCCGACCAATTTTGCTTGACGATGATGGACGTTGGCTTAAGGTGCGAGGGTTTAACTTTGCCTCCATCACCTCAAGACTCAACTAATTTTCCTTGAAGACGGTGGACATCGGCTTAAGGTGCGAGGGTTTAATTTTGCCTCCATCACCTCAAGACCCGACCAATATTGCTTGAAGACGATGGACCTCACCTTAAGGTGCGAGGGTTTAATTTTGCCTCCGTCACCTCAAGACTCGACCAATTTTACTTGAAAACAGTGGACATCAGTTTAATGTGTGAGGATTTAACTTCACCCCCGTCACATAAAGACCCAACCAATGTTTCTTCAAGATGCAATGGTTTTCTTTAAGTATGGGCCTTTTCACTGATGCATTTATCCAATGGTTTTCTCTAAGTATGGGCCCTTTTACTGATGCATTTATGCGATGGTCTTCTCTAAGCATGGGCCCTTTTCAATGGTCAGCTTAAGGTGCAAAGGGACAAATTTTGTCCACCTTAAGGTATGAAAATTTTGATACTTTTTAAAGGATAAACCCGTGAAAGGCCAGCTTAAGGTGCAAAGGGACAAATCTTGTCTACCTTAAGGCATGGAAACTTTTGAGGATAAATACGTAAGAGACCAGCTTAAGGTGCAAAGTGACAAATCTTGTCCACCTTAAGGCATGAAAATTTTGATATCTTTTTAAGGATAAACCCGTTAGAGGCTAGCTTAAGGTGCAAAGGGACAAATCTTGTCCACCTTAAGGCATGGAGGCTTTTAAGGATAAACACATAAGAGGCTAGCTTAAGGTGCAAAGGGACAAATATTGTCCACCTTAAGGCATGAAAATTTTAATGATAAACCCATTAGAGGCCAGCTTAAGGTGCAAAGGAACAAATCTTGTCCACCTTAACATATGAAAACTTTTAAGGATAAACACGTAAGAGGTCAGCTAAAGGCGCAATGGGACAAATTTTTTCTACCTTAAGGCATTAAAATTTTGAGATCCTTTTAGTTGTAGGCTTGGATAACTTTAGCATTCCAAATCCCATTGAAGGAACTTTTTTTCTTTTCGACGGGTTGCCCCATTGAGCCACAATATTTAGAGTAAGTTTAAAATTTAATTAGAATAGTTTCATACTTGGCGTTCATATAGCGGGTACTGCAAGAACATATATTATTTTTTACACTCATGCAACTGAACTCAGAATGAAATTCTAAGTTTCTACGTACTCAGTGAATAGGATCAAGTCACAACGTAGTTTTGGGTAAGTGTTTTTTCTTTTTTTTTGTATCCTAACTTTTGCCTAGGCCGCCTCTTTCGAGGTTTTCAACCTAACAGACATTTTTTTTAGTCATAAACAGTTTATACTCTTGCAGGCCAGGAGTGGACATATAGTTTATACTCTTGCCTTAAGTAGTGTCATCTTCCTTCAAAGATAGTACTTATTCAGGAACTTGGCGTTGATAGGGCCAATCCTCACACCATCTATATCGACAAGCTTGTAAGCACCATTTGAATAAACTTCTTGTAGGACATATGGACCATCCCACTTTGGGGTAAATTTTTCCCCAGACTTACGGGAAGTGATAATGGGTCTTCTTACTGCAAGTACTTTCTCTCTAACTTGGAAGCACCTCAAGCGAACTCTTTTGTTGAAAGAACGAGATAGCCGGGCTTAATAACATTCAAAATTTTGTTGAGCCTCCAACTTCTTTTCATCAAGAGCTTCTAATTCTGTAAGATGCAATTTAGCATTTTCTTCAGCAGTGAGCCCTTCTTGAATAGCCAATCTTAATGAAGGTATTTGACGCTTAAGTGGCAGGACGACTTTAACTCCAAAAGCAAGCGAATATGGGGTTGCTTGCGTTGGTGTGCGGTAAGTTGTTCTATATGCCCATAAACCTTCTTCTATTCATTCATGCTAGTATCGCTTGAACTTGGAGATGACTTTCTTCAATAGATTGCATAAAGTCTTATTAAACACTTCGGCTAGACCATTAGCGGTAGCATGATACATAGAAGAATTGCGCTGCTTAAAACCAAAGAGATCACAAATCTTGTTTATTAACTTGTTATCAAATAGCTTGCCATTGTTTTTTATTATATATTAAGGGATTCCAAAGCGGTAGATGATATTCACTCGGATGAAATTAGCAACATTCTTCTTCTTTACTTCTTTGAGAGCAACAGCTTTGGCCCATTTTGAGAAGTAATCTGTTGTGGCCAAGATTTATAAGTGTCCACTAGAAGATTTTGGCAGTTGACCAACAACATCCATTCCCCAAACGTTAAATGGCCAAGATGCTATAGTTGGGTGTAATACTTCAGAAGGTTGATATATGAAATTCGCATAGAATTGACAAGCTTTGCATCTTCCAGCATAGTCCAAGCAATCTTCATCATCGTTGTCTAATAATATCCCATCCTTTTAATGTGAAAATAGAGCTTCACTCCAGACTGATGTGATCCACAAACTCTTGAGTGACTTCTTGCAAATCTTGAATTGTTTTTTCCTCTCCCAAACAACATAAAAGTACTCCTTCAAATGATCTTCTGTACAGTGTGTCCTTATAGTAAAGGAAGCGAGGTGCACAACGACGAATGTCAGTCCTTCTTCTTGGATCTTCTGGAAGTATCCCATAACATAAATAATCAACGATAGGTTATCTCTAATTTTTATTTGCATCTTCAGACATGGTATTCGACGGCAGTACTACCCATTCTTGGAAGATAGTAACTCACATCTAATTTGGAAGATTTAGGGTTGAGGCTAAAGCAGCTAGGGAATCAGCTTGCTTATTTTCTTTTCTAGGTACATGCTGCAGGGTTACTTCTCCAAGCCACCCAATTAACTTCTACGTATAATCATGATATGATAGTAGCTCAGGCTTCTTGACTTTATAACTTTCCAAAAGCTGCTTGATCACTAATTGGAAGTCACCAAAGACTTGAAATTATAGTTGCTTTATCTCACAACCACCTCAAGTCGGAGTATTAGTGCTTTATATTCAGAAATATTATTAAAGTAATGATTTATCAAGGTAGAAGAGTATGGGATGGCCTCTCCTTGTGGAGTTACAAACACTATGCTAGCACCATCTCCATCTCGATGCACAGCACCATCAAAGTACATCTTCTATAGGGATCTAATTTCGACAACTATTGCATCTTCATCAGGAAGTTCATCGCTCAGTTCCCAATCATCAGGTATCCAGTGGTCTTCCAAGAAGTCAGCCAATATTTGTCCTTTTACGGCTTTTTGGGGAATATACACAATCTCAAACTGTTGAAACTGAAGGTACCATCTTACAAGTCAGTCACTAAGAACTGGACTCGACATTACAAACTTGATGGGATTCTCCCTAGACACAAGATGAACAACATGAGTCGAAAAGTAGTGCTTCATCTTTTAAATTGAGAAAGCTAATGCTAAACACAACTTTTCGGTTGGAGAATACTTTAGCTTATTTAATGTCATCATTCTTCTCAGATAGTAAAGAGAGTTTTCTTTTTCTTCATAATTTTCTTGAGCCAGTAGTGCTCCAACTAACCTCTCTTGTGCCACAATGTAGAGTATCAACGATTTTCCAAGTATGGGTGGCACAAGAATTGGTGGTTTTATTAAGTATAATTTGATACTCTCAAAGGCATTACTACAAACTTGGTCCCATTTGATGGGAGTGTCCTTCTTTATGAGACGACTTAATGATTGACATTTTCCAGCCAGGTTTAAGATGAACCTCCTTAAATATGATAGCCTTCCTTGATGGCTTTTTAACTCATAAATATTTTGAGGCTCGGGCATCTTCAAAATTGCATCAACCTTGGCTTGATCAATTTTAATTCCTCGGTATCGCACAATGAAGCCAGAAAATTTTCTGAAAGTAACTCTAAAGGCACACTTTAATGGATTCATCCTAAGTTGTTATCTTTGAAGTAACTCGAACACCATTATTTGGTCTATTAAGTGGTCGGCTCTCTTTTTTTACTTCACCACTAAGTCATATACATAGAATTCAACATTTTTATGGAGTAGGCTATCAAAGATGTTTCGCATAGTCCTTTGATAAGTGGCGCCAGTGCTCTTCAAACCAATAGGCATCACCTTATAGTAATGAATACCTTTAGGCATACGAAATGCAGTGAGTTCTTCATCCTTTGGTGCCATATGGATTTGATTGTAGCCGGATGAACCATCTATAACAGACATTGCCTCATAACCAGTGGTTGCATCAATCATCAATTCTGGTATGGGGATTGGAAAGTCATCCTTTGGGTAGATGTTATTGAGATTCCAAAAGTTAACACAAACTTGAATTTGGCCATTCTTCTTCCATACTGGAATAATACTTGAAATCCACATGGGATATTTGACTTCACGAATAAAGCCAGCTTCAATGAGTTTGTTAACTTCATTTTCAATCAATGGAACCAACTCTAGCCTAAAGTGCCTTTGGGCTTGCTTAATAGGATGAGTCCTATTTTTGACCGCCAACTGATGGACTACTACTTTTGGATCTAAGCCAGACATTTATTTGTAACTCCAAGCGAAGACATCCTTATATTCTTTGAGTATGTCCATATAAGCAATTTCCTTCTCCACTTCTAGAAACACACTCTGGTAAGTTGGTCCCGGATCTTCATCAATTCTAAGATTAACTTTTTTAAGGGATCTATTATGGCCTTTACTCTTTCTTCAATTTGTGATGGAGAATCTCCAGCATCTTCTTCCTCTTAGGGGTCATCATTGTTGATAGATATATAATAACACCAGAAAGGATCTTCTATCTCTTCATCAACCTTCATTTTAGAAAAGATATCTTTCTCATTATGGTTTGTAACATGATATGATGAGCCAATATTTTCTTTATCTTTCTCATATTTCTTGGTATAAACCATAGTATAAGCCTTTGATTTTAATATCTCATTGTATGAAACCACTAGTTATGTTTGTTGCCTTATTCTAGAAGGAATCAAACTTTGGAAATCCTTTTGGATTTTGAGTGAAGAGTGCATCATCGTGCTTTGATGACTTCTCTGACGTTTGTTGCTTTTCTTCTTATTTAGAGGTCCCAACCTTTCAAAAACAGTTCTTGCAGTTGATTCTCCAACTCGGTCAAAGGTAGAAGGCTTTTTATTGGATGCAGTAGACTTTCTTCTACAGTAATGTAGTTATTAACCGTTCTTCTTATGGAGAAGTGAATTGGAGATGACTGCGTGTATCCTAGGCCTTCATGTGCCTGCTTGGTTGTACCTTCCGATAGAATTTTTCCCAACCTTGATGGCTCATTTGGATTATATCCAGCCTTTACAAATAGCTTGCATGCATTTGGATCAAAACCTCTTTTGTATGCTTCTTAGGGAGCGTCATATCTTGTGGAAGATTTTGAGCCACAACCTTTCCAAGTAGTATTGAGGATGGATTTATTACATCAATTCTCCTGATAGGTAAAATTAGCCCCTTTAGCAGATTATCTTGGGCATCAGATGGGTGATCTTTCTCTTTTTTTACCTTTGGTACATAACGAAGAACAGGAGTTTTCTTTTTTTGGTAGATGTGATGCTTTCTTTATTTGAAGTGAAGAGGGGCTTCTTGGTGGCGACTTTTTCGATAGTTATCGTGATCTTCTTAGATGTAAGATCATCATACTTGGCTTGGTGACATCTTCAACCCTTTTCTCATTCACAACATAATTTTTTAAGTAGAATTTTGCATCGGCAAAGTTTGACTCAACTTCAGTGAATGGCTTAACATCGACAACTATCTTTCTTTCCACTCTGCGTTCGAGGTAATTCAAGCATTGATAGTAAGAGGATGAGATAATTTTGTTCTCGTGTACCCAAGGCCTACCAAGTAATATATTGTCTGAAGTTCTGGCATCGATCACATGCATCAATGCATTTAATTAAAAATCATCCATACGAATCTCCAACTTGATAGATCTCATGTCCTTCTTGCCCCTTGGTTGAAGCCTTGGATCATTATATGGATTTTGGTCAGTTCATCGATAGCGATGCCAAGTTCTTTCATTGTACAGATAGACAGGATGTTAACTCTGTATCCCTCATCAATCAAGATTTTATTTATCTTCTTTCCTAAAACTTGACCTATCATGTACAAGGGATGATTGTGTAGGATTTCTCCAAGCAAAAGGTCGTTATTTGTAAATGTGATTTTTGTATCACATATATGTGCCTCTTGGCTAAGTGGCTCCGTAGGCTTTTTAGAATATAGAGGAACCTCCACGGGTGGGTTTTTACCCTTTTCCCCCTCTTTGGCAGTATTAAAACAAGATGCCTCAAGGTTGACTTGAGCAGTCTTTACAAAAAACCAACTTGGTAAGAATTCTTCCAACGTTATTGGACACCGTGGTTTTTAGTAGTGAAGCTCTGTTACCCTCGTCGTCTTTGAAAGTTTAACCAACTTCTATTTCTTTAGTTTATTTACCATCCTTCTTCTAGTTGGCTGCTCGAACGACTCCTTTCGTAGACTTGTCTTTCTGCATCTACACTTGGTCACCAGAGTCCAACCTTCATGATCACCTTCATCAACTGAAGACCTGTCAGGCTCTAATAGCTTCTCATTATATTCTTTAGCACATATTTGGACTAAATCGAGTGAGCCAAAAGTGATAGATATTTGATGAGAATTGGCCGTCTCATTATCAAAGAAGATCTTCTTCTCATTTTCCAGTTGCATGAATTTATCTTTAAAGACAAAGCACTTTTCAAGAGAGTGACTCAGAAGCCTATGATATTTATAATAATTAGGGTCATTGGTCCTTCCATCTTTGTTGGGCCACTTTATCTCTGGGAGTTTAATGAGCTTATGCTCAAGGAGTTGGTCAAAAATCTCAGCAACATCAGAATCAAGGAAGGGATATTCCTTTTCTTGTATCTTCTTTAAAGTTTTCTGATTTGGACGTGATCCATAAGTTGTCTTCACACTTTGCTTATTGCTCACCTTAGTGGTGACCTTCACAGAAGACACGTTAATATTCATAGACTCTTTGTTGTCATTTTAGGGGACAAACTTGCCCCATCATTTGGGTTTTGGCTTATCCTTTCCCCTTCGAGGGTCATGGATAGTCGTTGTTCCCTTTACAGTAGAAGACATGCTCAACTCCATGTCGTGATTATGGGTAGCTAACTCTTCAAAGGATTTAGGCTTAATGCCTTGCAAGATATAGAAAATCTTCCAGTGTATTCCTTGGATGCACATTTCTATTGCAGAAGCTTTGTTAAGCCTATTTTGCAGTTTAGGCTAGCATTTCTCCATCGATTGATAAAGTCAATAACTGGTTCGTTATTTCTTTGCCTAGTATTTGTAAACTCTACCATGTTTATTATACCGTTTGTGCTATAAAAGTGATTCAGGAACTCATGCTCCCATATACCAATCAAAGGTGTTTCCTTTTAGGGAATGAACAAACTGCTTGACAAGATAGTCACCGTAAGTTCCAACATTATTAAATGTCTCAACAAAGTGTGCAACATGTTGTTTTGGGTTCCCTTTGCCCTCAAATTATTGAAATTTTGGGGGTTGATAGCCGACAGGCATTTTGAGGCTATCTATTCTCGCAGTGTAGGGCTTTTCATATACAAAGAAAGACTTGGTGACAACATCATACTTGTCTTTGAGGGTCCTTTCAATGAATTCCTTCAATTGCTCAATCGGGATCATTCCCTGAGAAGAAACTAATACCTCTTTAGTTGGTGGTGTTTGTTTTACAAGATGTTCTGTCTCGTGAGCCTTTGGAGATTTTCCAGGTGCATAGATAGACTCTCTATCTATCAGTCCTCCCATCTTATCCACTATCTTATCAATCTGAGCACCTTGATTCTGAACATATTTGGTTAGGCCCTCAATTGCCTTTGTCAGATTCGCAAGTTACTCCTCCATAGACGAGGCATCAGTTACCATTACTTGTATGATTACTTGAGACGTTGGAGAGTAATATGGAATATCACATAAGTTGATCATTGAAGTGCTCAGCTTATGCGGTGTAAGTGGAGATGACGTATTTGTTAAACGGCCATCGTTCTTTGCGCCAGGGTATTTGGAACTGAAATGCTCAAGTAGATCTAAAGTCTTCTTAAGCGATTCTACCACACTGCTTCCTCCTTCTGAAGCACTTGCATTGGACTTCTTTCCTTTTAAGGTTGAAGATCAAAAAACTGGAGTTGGCACAGACGACACTGGATGTGTTTGTTGTCCTAGCAAGCCTTCCTTGCTTCTTGTGACAGCTTCTAAGCTTCCGAAAATAACACCAAGGATGCTTTATATTCAGTAAAGAACTTTGAATCATCAACCTTGGAAGTAATTGATTAAGAGTTGACCTTTTTGGAAGTCATTTCAGTGTTGTTGAACTTTGCAGTTGAAAAAACTGAGATGAGAGGTAGAGATTGTCCAACTGGGAGTGCCAAAATTTATTGGACAATAAAATTTTTAAGATCAAAAAATAATTAATCGAGACAAGAAAATATTGCAACAATCAATTTATTGATTTCAATATGTGAGTGTTACAATCTCTATGAATCCTCTGATTCGCTTTTTCAAATATAAGTTCAAGGGCTTAAAGCTTGATCTTGATTTTGAACATGACTTGTTAATTTGATGGACTTGTGCTTGAATTCAAGGGCTTTTGAGCTTGTTCTTGAATATTGCGATGTTAATCTTGAATCTTAATGAACTTGATTTGAATGCTTGAGCTTTGTAGAGAAATTGCGGTGTTTAATCCACGAGCTTTCTCTTGCTTCTTATTAGAATTCTGGGAGTCCTTTTTCTAAATTATGAGACCCCTATTTATAGTTGTGGAAAGGGAGAGTCATGATGAAAATGGACTTCTTTTGACCAATCAAATTTAAGTGGCGTGGCACCTTTTATAGGCTTTGATTTCATTGGGCCTACTGCATCATTTTGACATGTGGCATGGTCCTATTGGCTCCTTCACTTGGCGCTTATTTGGACCTCTAGAATATGACAATATCTTGGTCTTAGCAAAGTGGGCTCCTCATTTGTAGCCCAAATCAATGGGCTAGCCCAATAAATATTAGACTTTAATTAAATCCATATATATTTAGACTAAAATAATTAATCCAATTATATTAATTGGCAATATTTATTTGGGACTAATCTATTTTGAATTTAACATAATCTGAATTTCGTATGGATTTCGATTTAATAAAATTTTGTTGTCCACACAAATAATTATAAAAGACTTATTATAATGTTATTAAACTTGTCCTAAAAATTGACACGTGACTTCTTAGTAGCTTGCCACTTGACGTCTTTTTATGCTTCATCTTTTGCTTTATAATATATATATGTATATATATATATATATATATATATATATATAGATAGATAGATAGATAGATAGATAGATAGATAGATGTTTAGATTTGAATGTATTTTTTTAAAAAAGGATAAAATATGATTTAAGCAACAACAACAGCAACATACCCTGTTAAATCTGCAAAGAAAAGTAAAGTGTATGCAGACCTTATCACTAGCGAGAACATGACCTTAGATAGGAAGGTGTGGATAATGCGTATTAGAGTAGAAGGTTAGTCAAGTAGGAGTGTTGTTTGTCTATTTTTTTAGGCTTTAAGCTTGTTGTTTTTTGTGTACTAGCCATAATATGGTAGTTTAGAGTTTATCCATAGTATGTTAAAATGTGATTTAAACATACATAGATGGCCTTTGAACTTTTTAAGTTTTTTCGTATTGGCATCTCAATTAGGCCATGTACTTATTGAACATCTTAACTATATTCAAACTATGTCAATTGAGCACAAATTGCACGATTTCAGATTTAATTCAGAGCGTGAAATGCACTTGCCATAACGTGGAAACTATAACCAATGGTAAAATTTCATGTCATTAAAGAAGAAGAAATCAAAAAAGAAAAAAGAAAATTTGAAAAAGGGAAAAGAAAAATATTTTTTGTGTCTTCCTCTCCCTCTAAACTTTATCTCTTTCCACCATTGAAACACCACTAGCTAATAACATATACTTAATTTCTTTTTTCTCTCTCTTCTTCCATTGTCATCTGTCTTTTTCCTTACATCTATCCTATTTTTTTGTCTCTTTTAACTTTTCTCTTACTTCTCAAACACAATTTTAAGTGATAAGAAAAAAGAGAACCTCACATTCACTCTTCCATTTTTCCACCAAAACAACACTTAACAACCATTAGATAAAGAAAAAGAGTAGCAATCACAACAATAAGCAACAATAACAAAGAAAAGACTTACGCGATTCTGATTTTTTCAATGAAAATTTCACCAGAAAACATCATCCCAACACAACCAATCACCCTCCCAATACCACTAAACTACCACCAAAGCACCTGTAATCGCCTCCACCTCATTTTTTGGCAAGCTGCCGGTGGAACCCATCCAATGCATTTGCTGACCAACTTCGAACCACCATCCACTTCATCGAAAAACAATCATTTTTTTCTATTTTCACACACCCCATCAAATAATTTTTTATGTTGAATTTCTACACAGGAACACAAATTTTGATGTTGAATTTGTTATTTTGGGGAAATTTTATCTTCAACTGATAAGAGGAAAAAAAAATAAAAAAGAAAGAAAATGCGAGTAAAATATGGCTTCTCCTAGTGGAGAGTGTATTGCACCATACTATGTCATATCAGCAGTTGTGTTTAGTTATCACATTTTATGAAAGATTTAGGGATTCAATAGGCACATGGCCTATTTGAGATGTCAATACAGAAAAATTCAAAAGTTCATGAGTCTATTAATGTATTTTGCCTTTAATTTAAATGGAATTATTATTTTATTATAGGATTTTGAAAAAACTTTAAAAAGTGAAAGTACAACTTTTAAGTTTTATAAAATTGAAAATAGGATTTAGAAATTTTAAATACAACTTTAATTTATATTTGAAATTTCATCGTCAAAATTTAATTTTAAATAAAATAAAAAATTACCATATGCAAACAGGTCCTAACATATTAAAAAGGCGAAATGATCTAATGGATTCTTATTCTTATCCGAGTTTGTAAAACGGACACCTTTACTTAACTTTTTGTTTTTGGATCCTTCAACTCAATAAAACTCAATATTTTAAACCCTATTTCGATGTGTGTAATACAACCGTCTCCACATCATTTTCCACGTCCTTTTTAAATATTGCGTTTAATTTTACTTTATTTTTAAATGTCACATAAGAAATTAAATATTAAATAAATTTAATTAAATAAATAATTTTTATAAATTTTAGAAAAATTTCAATAATCATGTTCATGATGTTTGCTCACAAATTGAGCATCAAATTCGTTTCAAGTTAGTTGAAATCACTCTCCAATTACTTTAAATTTTTAACTATAAATTCAAAAACACAAACACAAAAAATTTTTAATTTTTAATTTTGAATATCTTTGACAAATTCACAAAAAATCATTTATTGCTCTTCAAACTTGAACTCCGAGTTTTTTCAAACTTATCCATGTTCATTAATTTTTCAATATTTATTGTCACTCACTTTTAATTCATTCAAATTTTAATCCTAAAAACATGAAAATTCTGGATTGAGAAAGTGATTTACCAAAATAAAAATAAAAAAGTGAATCTCGAACGAAGGAAAAGAACATTTTAAAAAAGAAAAATAAATTATTCTTTTAGGTGCGATGGGGGTGGAGGCTGAAGAAAATGAATAGTGGAGTAGGGTGGGAGACACGGGGTGGGACAGACAAAGAAGAAGAAAGAAAAAAATTGGAGAGGGATTGGGTTTGAGGGGTGGGGGACTGAAGGTCGGGATAGAGAAAGAAAAAAAATGGAAGAAAATTTAGAAAAAAAATATAGGTGAGTGGGAGGGGGGGCAGGGGAGAGTTTGTTTTTTCCTTTTCTAATTTTTTTGTAATCATTTTAATATAAAAATGAACGCACACTTGCTCCTACGCGCGTGTAGTCGCATTTCGTGTTCAACTCAATCATTTTAATGTTACATAAGCTTGATCAGCGGTAAGAGGAATTTAAAATTTTCTGTTTTGAGGAGTTGAGGAGTTCAAAGGATAAAAAGCTATGAATTGAGTGGTTCAGATGACAAGAAGATAAGTAGAGGTATTCACTTTATAAATTTGAATAATTAGAAGGATCAGTAGTGCCTATTAAGAACTTGAAAATATTTTCCTATACTCTTACTATATAGAAGCACAAGTGGGAGCTGCTGGAAGTAGGCAGCTAGCGGTCGACATGCCTGCTTTCAGCTTCCTGCTTGTTCCGTAATTTTACTATGTCACCCCTAATTAATTATTATATGGCATTTACGTATTAAAAAATTGATGAATTTTTTTTTTAAAAAAAAAAAAATAGATATTTATGACATGTCTGCTTCAGCTGCTTCAATCATGATTTTACTATATCTTACTATACCATCCTTAATTAATTATTATATGATATTTACATATTAAAAAGTTAATAAAATTTATTTTTTACAAAAAAAGTAAAATAGATATCTATGACATATCTGTGTCAACGGCTTCAACCGTAATTTTACTATATCACCCTAAGTAATTATTATAAGTCATCTAAGTATTAAAAAATTAATAATATTTAATAAAAAGGTAAAATAAACATAAAACGATAAATTAGCTCTTGATGCTTAAATTAATTTGACATCTTATATGAGGCCCACTTAAAAAAAAATCACAAGTACTTTTTATAGCAATTTTGTTATATCACTTCTAATTAATTATTATGAGTCATTCAAGACGTGCCGATTTCGCTACTTCAATCATGATATTTGATTGACTATCGAAATTATATTAGTGTTGCTTAACTTGAAATAGGAAAAAATATTATAAATCATAACAATTAAAAAATTCAATTACTTTTAAAATATAAATTGACTATCAATATCACAAAAGTTTGAGCAAGAAAGGTATTATAAATTACAATATCAAACAACTTAAAATAGTAAATTACAATGTCAAAAAAGTATTATAGATTACAATAGCTAACAGATAAAAAAAAATTATAACATGTTAAATATATAATTAATTATCTAATTTTATTTATCTCACATAAATTAAGATAAAAACAATATATATTGGGTTCGTGCTGGCACGACCCTTCGATACCGAGTTCTTTCTTACTATATAGAAGAGCGAGTAGCAGCTGCTAGAAGCAGGCGGCTAGTGATCGACATGTCTGCTTGCTCTGTGATTTTACTATATCACCCTTAATTAATTATTAAATAACATTTATGTATTAAAAGATTAATATTTAATTCAAAAAAAGGTAAAAAAAATATTTATGACTTGTCTACATCAGCTGTTCCAACTATAATTTTACTATATCACTCCTAAGTAATTATTATAAGTCATCTAATTATTAAAAGAACATTAATATTTAATGAAAAAGGAAACATAAAATGATAAGTTAACTCTAGATCTTTCAAATTAATTTGACATCTTATATGTGACCCACTTAATTTTTTTCACAAGTATTTTTTATATCAGTTTTTTTATATCACTTCTAATTAGTTATTATGAGTCAACCAAGATGTGCCGTTTTTGCTACTTCAATCCTGATATCGGATTGACTCTCGAAATTAAATCGGTGTCGCTTGAATTGCAATAGGAAAAAAATATTATAAATCACAATAATTAAAAACTTAAATTACTTTTAAAATCTAAATTGACTATCAATACTACAAAAGTTTGAACAAGAAGAGTATTATAAATTACAATAACAAACAACTTAAAATAGTAAATTATAATGTCGAAAAAGTATTATAGATTACAATAGTTAACAGCTTAAGAATCTAAAAATATATTAAAAATATAATTAACTATCTAATTTTATTTATATCATATAAATTGAGACAAAAAATAATATATATTGCGCCCGTGCTGGCGCGGACTTTCGACATCTAGTTGCTACTATTTCACAAGTATTTTTTATAGCAATTTTATTATATCACTTTTAATTAGTTATTATGAGTCATTCAAGATGTGCCAGTTTTGCTATTTCAATCATGATATTTGATTTACTCTCAAAATTATATCAGCGTCGCTTAAATTAAAATAAAAAAAATATTATAAATTACAATAATTAAAAACTTAAATTACTGTTAAAGTCTAAATTCACTATCAGTACCACAAAAGTTTGAACAAGAATAGTACTATAAATTACAACAGCAAACAACTTAAAATAATAAATTACAACGTCGAAAAAGTATTATAGATTACAATAATTCTCGATGTCATATTAATTAGGATAAAGGGATATTACTTCTGACGAAAAAATTGAGAAAGTTAATCGGATTTGTTATATATAATTTTAGATATTTTAAGTTGTTAATTATATTATGTTTTATATGACATTCAAAGTAATATTTCATCATATAAATTGAGACAAAAAAATAGCATATAATGTCCGAAAAGTAGCACATTGGGCCTGTGCTAGCACGGACTCCAATATCTAGTCCTATATAAGAAGCCACAGTTGCACTAGGTAAAACAGGCATGTCTCTGTCGACATGCCTGCTTCTTCAATTGCTTGCTCCGTGATTTTACTATATCACTCCTAATTAATTATTATAAGTTATTTATACATTAAAAAATTAATAATCTTTAATAAGAAGTAAAATAGACATTTATGACATCCCTGCTTCAGCTGCTTCAACCTTAATTTTAGTATATCACTCCTAATTAATTATTATAAGTTATCTAATTATTAAAAAAAATAATAATAATTCATGTTAAATTAACTTGACGTCTTATATAAGAAGTCACGGTTGCACTAGGTGACACAGGCATGTCTTCGTCGACATGCCTGCTTTTTCAGCTACTTCAGCGGCTTGTTCCGTGATTTTACCATATCACCCCTAATTAATAGTATAAGTTATTTATATATTAAAAAATAAATAATATTTAATTAAAAAATGTAAAGTAAACATTTATGACATGTCTGCTTCAGTTGCTTCAGCCTTAATTTTGCTATATCACTTCTAATTAATTACTAGTGTATATGATCGCGCTTCGCGCGAATTCTAAAACATATCAAAATAAAAATAAATAATTTGTTGCTTTAATTATCGTAAATGTTTTTTAGAAAAAAAAAACTTTTAATGTATCAATTTTTTCCAATATACTCCAAAGTTCAACTATAACACTGTATTTTCTAGATTGATGTCAAATTAAGAAAATCCAATCCAACACATGTGTTTCCTAACAGTTGAAAGATGATGAAATTTTAAGTAATAAAAGTCAAAATATATGCACTTTTTATTATCGATTGTTTCATTTTATCTATTTATTTTGTAATATAATAAACATCTTCATTTGATAATGAATTCACATACTATAACTTTTTTCTATGAAAAAGGAAATACATAAACAACATGCATTTAGAATTATTAATACACTGTATATATATAATAGAGTTATTTAAAAGCTATATAATATGTAAAATACAGTTAGTTATATAATAACTTTCCATAGCATGCCTTAAGGATGATTCGAGGAGTTCTAAAAAATAGAAATTTAGAACTAAAATTAAATATACAATTACATAAATTTCATGTTGAACTACTGATGGTAATAGAATGTTTAAAAAAAAAATCATTATTAGTACATTGAAGAAATGGCCTTTTATCGTCTTTTTTTTTTCAAGTGATTCCAACATCACCAATAGCTACTTGTATCACAAATTAAAGTCTCTTAATATATTCAAATAATAATTTGCAAATATAATATCTAACAAATATAACCTCTAACTATTGTAATAAGAGCAAGAACATATCACATTACTAAGGGGTTATTTGGTATGAGGTATAAGGAATAAATAGTCTCAGGATAAAATAAAATTATTTTATCTCATGTTTGGTGTGAGGTATTGATTAGTACCAGGTTTATATATCCCATTATTTACACCATAGTGATGAAATAAGTTATTCCATAAATGATGGAAAAACTAAATTCGAAATTAATTATTCTGGGATAATTCTTTCCAACCAAAAGACCCCTAGGTGTAATATTGAGTTTCTCCTAAATTATCCATCCAAAAGAAATCTAAATATTGCAACATGTATAATCTTAATAGTTTACATTTCAAGCTATTATATACTTTAATTTAATTCCAAAGTAGCAATAGTAACTCAATTCAAAATCTTTTGATCCGTCAAAATTATTTATAATAAATCCTTTTCAAATTACCCATGTAAAATACAAATTTAACATGCATAAGATGAGATTATTCAAAATTAAAAAATAAGTAATTGAACATAATTTACTTTTATTCATTGGAACAAATTTTGAAACTTTAAAGCGATAAACTTATGTTTAAATTTTCTTTCTCAATTAATCAACTCTATATAAAAGAAACTCTAATTTAATCATGACATTATTTTTAAAATTTAAGATCATACCTGTTGATGCTTTAAATGCTTTAAGAAATAAGGGCAATAAATAATTAGAGTTTTTCTTTAACATACCTAATCATGACAATTATCACCCCCCCCCCCCATACTTTCCAAAAAAAATAAGAAAAAGAAATAAAGAAAAATAATCTTTTTACATAAAATAATGAACAAATAAGAAATAAAATCAAAAGAAGCACATGTACGATATACACCTGAAGTAAAATTAAGCCGTCTAAATACATAAATTGTACATATAAGAGAGATATCTTTACTTATGGTTAATTTCAGCAAGTCATGAAATCATGTATTCATTTTTAGTGACGATATGCGAGAATCAAAGTCAGTTGAGCTTTTAGATGATCCCGATTTGTACTTTATCACATTAATTCTGCAGACGTAATCAATAAATATTAAAATGTTAGTTGTACAAACTTTAGCAAGAAGGAGTGTCAAAATAGAATTAGATAGAATCACAAAAATATCAATTGTAGAAGTATTAGAACACAAAAAAGTTACTCTACTATTAGCAACTTTGCAATATGCTCACTCAAACATATATTGATTAATTGATATTAATATTAATATGTTACATTAAAGAATATAAATAAATGAAATAATAGTAATTGGCATATTCATTTTATACAATAAATAAATAAGAAAAAAATAACAATAAAATAAATGTAAAGTGATCTCATTTTTATTAATAATATAATCAAGATATAATGAGGTGTAGTCGATAGGATAAAAATAAAAGTGTAGAACTATTAATTAAAAAAAGAAGAAAAAACGGCGGGAGTAGCTAAAAGAAGAAAAAATGAAAATATAATATTATTTTATTATATTATAAATGATTGATGATTAATAAATTAATGATAATGACTTTTTAAAAATATCATTACACTTGCATTGGATCCTTTAATAATACATCATTTTTGAAGAATTTGTGACGAGTATTATATAGAAACTATAGTACATATGATATGAGCAAAAATCATGTAATGGTGTTACTTATTTTCTTCCGTAAAATCCATAACCAAAGCAGGAGGAGAAACGTCAACTTGTTGCTTTAACGTGCTTTAAGTAGTGAAAAGGAAATATCAAATAATTTTTTTTGTAAAATCAAATTAATAAAATTATTAATTTTAAACTATTTAAATAAAAAAAGCATTACCAAAAAATATTTATGTTAATTGGTCAGTAACGATACTACCTTTGTCCTCCTAAAATCTCTTCATAGTCGTCTCCTAATCTTCTTTTCATATGTATGTACATCATTTGATCTTCTTTTTCATTCATGCAAGAAATAATACATCACAAAAAATAATGCACTATTAATAAAAATTGTAAACATATAATATAAAATCTCATATGTCACGTCCTTGCTTATTAGAATCAATACAAAATACGAAAAACTACTTAAAAATAAGATCATGCATGATATATATATTACTAAATATTTTAAGTTGCACAGTAAAATATGAAAGGGAATAAGAAGATATATAACAACCTTCGCATCCTACTGGACAACCTCATAAAATTTTTGTAAAATTATAATGCAAATGAATTCTGGAAATAAGCTATTTATAGATTGGTAGATCATAAAATTAGATAGAAGGAAGTAAATGAGACATGTTATTTAAGTAAAGAATATGAATAGATAAAAGTTTTTTTGTAACTCATGATGTATAATTAGATGTAATAAATATGATATTTTTTACTTATTAAATAAATTGATTGATTAATAAAAAGAGGAAAAAAGGAGAAAAAAGAAAAATAAGAATAAAGTCCATTGGGAGGTGCCACATAGGATGGAGTAAAATCATCTTTTATATATATATATATATATATATATATATATATATATTGAGTATAAGCCATATAAGTATTAAAAAATTAATAATATTTAATGTTGAATTAACTAGACGTCTTATATGAGGCCAACTTAATTTTTTTTACAAGTACTTTTATAGTAAATTTGGTATAACACTTCTAATTAGTTACTATAGATCATTTAAGACATGTTTGCTTCGTTGCCTCAATCGTGAATTTATTAATCACTCCTAATTAATTATTATGGTCATCTAAGCATTATGTCACTTAAATTAGAATAGAGAAAAAAATGATAAATCACAATAAGTAAAAAATTAAATTATTTTAAAAATATAAATGACTATGCCACAAAAGTTTGGACAAAGAGAGTAAATATATTATTTAAAAATTATACAAAAGGTATTATAAATTACAATAGTTAACAACTTAAAAGATCTATAAAAAAAATTAATCTGTTATATATTTTAAAAAATATGTAAAAAATATTAATCATAATAATTAACAACTTAAAAATTTAAAATATATAAATATTTTGAGCTGGGGTCTATCGAAAACAGCTTCTCTACTTCTTTGGAGGTAGCAGTATGGATTGCGTACATTTTACCCTCCCCAAAACTCACTTTGTGGGAATATACTGGGACTGTTGTTGCTGTCTCGAAATTATATAAGTGCCACTTAAATTAGAATAGAAAAAATATATTATAATATTAATAATTAAAAACTTAAATTGTTGTAAAAATATAATTGACTATCCATGCCACTAAAATCTGGACAAGGAGAGTAATATGTATTATTTAAAAATTACATAAAAGGTATTCTAAATTACAATAGCTAACAATTTAAAATATCTAAAAATCTATATCTATAATATAGTAAAAGTGTAAATGGTCTTAGAAAATGTTGTTTGAATTTTTTGTCCTTCATTAAAAGTCTTTTGTTTAGACAAAATTATCTTTTTACTATTTTTTTCTAATATTTAAATATTAAAATTAATTAAATATATTTATAGTAAAACTTTTCCTTATTAGAAATCATCATAATTAATAACAACTAATATTATTTCTATTAGTTTAAGAATTCTAAATCTATTAAATTTGATTTTAAGAAGATTTAAAAAATCTAGAAATCTATAATAATAATAATAATAATAATAATAATATATTAAAAGTGTGAAGACTCTTAGAAAAGTGATTTGAGCTTTTTGCCCTTCATTAAAAGACTACTCTGTAGACAAAGTCGTCTTTTCACTTTCTTTTTATTATTTTAGTAATATTAAATATAGACTATAATAAAAAAAATAAAAACCTTTCCTAATAATTAGGTTACCTTTTCCCACGTCCAAATAAATTTAAGTGAAAGGTTTTCTGAGTTTTCTATTTTAGGTAAAATAGAAAACCACTTTAAATTTTTTATTTTTTAGGTTTAGGACTCTTTTTACATATAAAGAGAAAACAATGATATCAGAGAAATCATCAAGTATGCTTCTGGAATCACACACTCTTTACGTAACATTGGTGATGAGATATGGTTGTCTCAGTGGCAGTTAAGTTCTTTAAACTTCATTATTTCTTTGTTGTTCTATAATCTTTGGTGGTTTAACTTGGTTTAGTTTATATTGTTATTATTTCTCTTTTTAATGCTTTTATATTACTTAACGAGATCTTTGTTTTTCAATCTCTAATTATTTTGAGGTTAGTACCTTGAGATTACTACCGTATATTGAGGTTAGTACATTACTTTTCTTTTTTAATTATGATGTTGTATGTTGAACACGTTAAGTTATTTTTTTAGGGAGATGGATGTTCGAAGATCCATCGTTACCACAATAATGCCTTGTAGCTTGCTCTGGTCTATGTGTATATACTTATTTACATTATTTCCTTAGTATATATGTAGAGTGTAACTTTATGCTTGTACTTATTGACATAATTTCCTTAGTACATATGTAGCATGTAACTTTCTACTTTTTAGAGGAATTTCATGATGATGGCATCTTGGCTAAGCAGTCAGCATTGCTCGAACGAAAAGGAAATAGACAAACTTTCTGCTTTAAGAGGAATTTCATGATGACGGCATCTTGGCTAAGCAGTCAGCATTTCTTGGGGTAAATCAATCCCTAATGGTCTTACAAACTTCTTGTACACAAAATACATATTGAATTACCTTTCCATGACTATCTATCAGCAAAAGAATTTGGATGTCTGTGATGAGGTTTGTAATTTTCATTTATTTATGTTACCCTCCCTACAGATTTTTATACACAGCTTATCACAGTATTGAAGCCTCAAATATGAAAAGATCACTGGTGTATCATCATTCTATCTTAGTTTCTTTAAGGGTTTTCCAGATTAAAAAAACACAGTATGAATGAATGTCAAGCTGATGTATAAAGCTTTCTGGAGTGGAATCAATAAAGAATCGTAAGTCAGCTGATGTATATTTCCTGGTGAGTATGGTTAACGGAAGTAGTAGATATGTGATTTTTTTTGGTTTATTTTTCTCCAACTACTTCATGAATCGTACTTGGCTGTTGTTTATCAATTTGAAGATATCAATCTCCGGTGTATGCATCCGTTCATTTAAGAGTACGTATTGATGCATTTTCTATATTTGTAAGGTTCTGCTCCCTATGCAACATTGTAAATTTCCTGAATATTGTTTGAGAATACTGGTTCGTGGGAAGGGCATGATAACTTAATCACGTCCGAAGCCAAAATGCAATCTATTTCTTGAACAAAAAAAAAGAAAATAATGAGATGGAAAATTATGTTTCTTAGAGAAAATATTATCACATTTGTGTTGGATCCTCTAAAAATGTGCTATCATTGGAGAATTTAATACGCAAGTGTTGATATTTTTAAAAGAGTCAGTGCAATACACACACAAAAAAAGTTCTGTAGAATTGATGGAGAAACTGAAATAGACTAAATACTTATGATAAGATAGACAACTACATACTACATATATCTTTTGGCATGTTGGCTAGATAATGCTTTGGAAGCATGTTCTCCATTTAAACACGTAGTTAAAAATTGGAAAATCCTATTTTTTCTACATGTAGGATACCTAGAGAAGTTCAGCAAGGAGTTTATTTATACGAACAAAACTCAAATCAACAAGCCTAATTAAAAGATTGATAAATTGATGAATCATAATATATAGTATAAACACTTTAGTCAGTGAAGAAAGTAAGGACCTATCAATAACCGCTTGATATTTCATTGTTCTTAGCGTTATTCAATACACCGCTCGATAACCGGCAATTAATTGCTAATCCGATACCAAGCCAAGCGTCATCTTATCAGTCGGCTGACGATTTATTACATTTAAAAATGGGAATCTTTCAAAAATAGCAGCACTTTGCTATAAAACTCACATTCCATAGCCACGTTTTACATAATTACCATTTATAGCTATTGTATTCGATTTATGCCCATTGTATTTGATTTTACAAATAGTATGTATTCATATAAAATATGAATACAGTCTCTATTTAGTCGCGCCAAAAATAGAATTCAATATTTTTTAAAAGAAAAAAATTTCAATCACGCTTATCTCGTTGAACTGAATATTTTCTTGCCTAACACTACCATTATCTTTTTTTTTATTTTTTATATTTTTTGGGTTTTTCTCCATTTTCTTTCTTGTTTTTATATTTTTTCCTATTTTTATTTTTTTTCGTTTCGTTCTTTTTGTTTTTTTTCTTTTCTTCTCTCTTTAATCTCTAACTTCTTTTTCTCTTTCTTCTTTTCTACTTTGATTTTTTTTATTTTCTTTTTTGTACTTACTTTCTTTATCATTTTTTTTCTTTTTTCTATTTTTTGTATTTTTGAAAAATATGACTAGTCGAGCACAAGTCATGGATGATAACGTAAATACCACAATTGTTTATCATATTTGTAGTCACACCATCATTTATATTTTTGTATTCATTGATACAACTGTATTTATATTTGTATTTTAAAGTTCGCACTTATATTTATATTTTATAGTTCGCATTTGTATTTGTATTTAATAGTTCGTACTTGCATTTGTATTTGTTAGTTTGCGCCATTATTTATATTTTATATAATTCTCACTTGTATTTTAAAGAACTATTTTGTATTTGTATTTTATAATTGACTGCATGTTATATTGGATTATAATTATATTATGGTTTTATTATGTTTGTATATTTGGATTATACTTGTATTTGTGTTCTATTTTCGTCGAAACCTTTTATTTTTAAAGAATTATTTTATATTTGTAAGTTGATTGCATATTGTATTTAACCGTGACTATATATAATTTATCATTTGTATTTGTATACAAACAAGTAAATGTATTAATTGTATTTTCTTGATTCTAAAGTATATAAATATGTAATGTATCATTTGATACAAATGTACCATTTTGTATTTGTATATCAAAATTATCATTCAGATTTGTAAATAAACAAATATCACTTGATACAACTACAATGACAAACAAATGAAAAAATGAAACGAATATTTTTTACAAATATAAATACAATATGTATTTGTATATATTTTATTTGTATAAAAATTTGAGTTGTATTTATTTGCATCAATAAATACAAACAAGTATTCATAGAAAGAAAATCAATCGTTCCTTTTCAATAATTGAAAAATACAAATGATAGTTCACACTTATATTTATATGTTATAGTTTGCATTTGTATTTATATTTTATAGTTCTCACTTGTATTTGTATGTTATAGTTCTCATTTATATTTGTATTTTATAGTTTGCACTTGTATTTGTGTTTGCTAGTTCGTACAAATGAAAAGAAGGAGAAAAATTAAAAAAAAAAAAGAGAAAAATAAAAATAAAAAGAGTGATAGAAAATAGATAAAAAAATACAAAAAAAGAAGAAAAAGAGGAGAAAAATGAAAAGAAAAAAATGAAAAAAATAATTAAAAAAAGTGAAAAAAGAAAGAGAAAACAACAAAAAAAGGAAAAGAAAAATTTAAGAAAAAAACTAAAAGCGAAAAAAAAGAATAATAGAAAATAGAAAAAGAGAGAAAATACACGAGAGGGACTATTAATTATAATTAGGAATAATTAATAGGCAAGAGGGGGCTATGAATTGTAATTGATTGAAACTTAAGTTAAATAGGATAATTAAGAGTCTATGTTCGCTAAAATATGTAGTTATCCCTTTAAAAATCGATAGCCAATAAGCCAAACTGTTAAGCATAATTATCCAACTAATCCGCCCGATAAGTAGCCTTATTCTGACTCAATTTACGTGGCATAATTTGAGATACAATATTTTTTTATACGATTTCAATATAGATTTAGCTTATATTTTAATCAATTGCAATTTTTTAATAATGTTCTTCTTGAGTATATAATTTATTAAATGTCATTTGAACTTTTTGTCCTACATTAAAGTTTTTGTTTTAGACAAAATCGTCTTTTCATTATTTTTCTAATATTTAAAACTAAAAATTAATTAAATATATTTATGGTAAAACCTTTTCTTATTAGAAATCATCTAAATTAATGACATCTACATACTTTTTTCATTAGTTTAATAATTCTAAATCAACTAAATTTGATTTTTTTAAAAAAAATAAAAAATCTAAAAATAAATATAAAAGTGTTACAGTAAAAAAATTAAGAAGTACCAAAATTTTAAAAGTTTTAAGCATGTAATAAGAATATAATCAATGATTTTGTATACTTTAAACACAAGGAAATATTTTGAATATAGAAAAAAATAAAAAATAATCATACTACAAATATGATTCTGTTTCTCTTAATGTCTAGCAGTAAGGGAAAGAGGTTGAAAAGTAATTTGAACTTTTCGCACATCATTAAAAATCTCCAGAATAGACAAGATTATTTAATTTTAAATAATTAGACGTTACATGGACAAGACACGTGCGATTAAACTAGTATATTATAAGTGTGAAGGACCTTAGAAATGTTGTTTGAACTTTTCAACCTTCATTAAAAGTCTTAACTTTAGACAAAATCGTCTTTTCACTATTTTTCTGATATTTAAAAGTTAAACATTAATTAAATATATTTATGGGAAAACTTTTCCTTATTAGAAGTCATCAGAATTAATGACAACTAATATTTTTTTCATTTGATTTTAAGAAAATTTGAACAATTTAGAAATAGATATGAATGCGTTAAAATAGGAAAAATTTAAGAAGTACCAAATTTTTAAAAGTTTTAAGTAACTAATATATATTACAACACTATTAATATTATAAAATAAAAGTTCCAAAAATAAAATCCTCCTCAAATTAAAATTCCCAAAGCTGCCATTTTAGTCAATTTTTTATCCAAAAATAAAATCCTCCTTAAATTAAACTTTCAAAGTTGCCCTTTTTTACTTGATTTTTTAGTTCAATAAACAATTTGTTATAAAATAAAATAACGGAGTAAAGAAATTAAGAAACAGATAGTAGAGACTTTTATTATCTATTGATCTGTGTAAAAAAAGAAAATAAATGCATGCCTTATATAGGCAATTCTGCCAACATTCCAACAAATGAAAATTGTTGGTTTTGTGCCTTGAAAGCCTTCATTTGAAATTGAAGGCCATGTTGACAAAGGGAGGAAATCCACACTACCATTATTTCTTAACACTCCCCCTTGGATGTCCAATACAAAATAAAAAGAAACTTTAATAATGCATATCTTGTAATATACATTTTTTCCAACCACCTCATTAAAAACCTTATCAAGGAAAACCCAATGGGACAAAACCTTGATTAAGAAAAAAAGAGTGTAGTATGTATTTACTCCCCCTGATTAAAACATCACTTAACATCTTGGAGATGTCGCATCCCAATCTTATATATTATCTTCTCAAATGTTAAGGTTGGCAATCCTTTGGTAAACAAGTTTGCTAAATTATCACTTGAACGACCCTGTCGTGCGTAGATATCACTATTCTTTTGGAGTTCATGTATGTAGAAAAATTTTGGCGAAATGTGCTTCATTCTATCTCCTTTTATTGCCCTTTAATTGCGCTATGCATGTTGTATTATCTTCATATAAAATCGTGGGTACTTTGTTGCATTCCAAACCACATTTTTCTCGAATGAGATATATCATGAATCTCAACCACACACATTTTCGGCTTGCTTCATGAATAGATATTATCTCTGTATGGTTTGATGAAGTGGCCACGATAGATTATTTTGTTGATCTTCACGATATGGCAGTACCCCCACATATAAACACATAGCCTATTTGAGATCGAGCTTTGTGTGGATCAGATAAGTACCTTGCGTCAACATAACCAACAAGATCAGGACTGCAATCTTTAGCATAAAATAAACCCATATCGGTAATCCCTTTTAGATACCGTAATATGTGTTTGATTCCATTCCAATGCCTCCTAGTAGGAGCAAAAATATACCTTGCTAATAAATTAACAGAAAAGGCTATATCAGGCCTTATAGAGTTAGCAAGATACATTAAGGCATCGATTGTACTAAGATATGGTACTTCAGGACCAAGAATTTTCTCGTTCTTCTCTTGAGGTCGAAGTGGATCCTTAGTCACATCAAGTGATCGAACAACCATTAAAGTACTTAATGGATGTGCTTCATCCCTATAAAATCTTTTCAGAACCTTTTTTGTATAGGTAGATTGATAGACAAAGATATCGTTTGTTAAATGCTCAATTTTCAAACCAAGACATAATCTTGTCCTTCCAAGATCTTTCATCTCAAATTTCTTCTTCAACTAATCAATTATCTTTTGAAGCTCTATTGAAGTTCCAATAATATTTGTGGAATCAACATAAACAGCAAGTACAACAAACTACGATGTTGTTTTCTTTATAAAAATACATGGGCAAATTTCATTATTTATATAACCTTCTTTAGATAAATACTTACTAAGGTGGTTATACCACATGCATCCAGATTGCTTTAAACTATATAATAATCTCTGTAATTTAATTGAATACATTTCCTAAGATCCTTCGTGCATTTTATATCCTTCGAAAATTTTCACGTATATCTCATTATCAAATGATCCATAAAGATAGGCTGTAACCACATCCATCAAATGCATTTCAAGCTTCTCATGAACAGTGAAACTAATGAGATATCGTAATGTTATTTTGTCCATAACTGGTGAGTATATCTCTTCATAATCAACGCCAGACCTTTGTGAAAATCCTTATGTAACAAGGCGTGCCTTATATCTTTGTATTTCATATGTATCATTTATTTTATGCACAAAGACCAATTTATAGCCAATAGGTTTAATACCATTTGGTGTTTGAACAATAGGTCCAAAAACTTCACGTTTGACAAGTCAATTCAACTCAGATTGAATTGCTTCTTGCCATTTTAGCCAATCATTTCTTTGCCGGCATTCTGTGACTGACAGAGGTTCGAGATCCTCATTGTCTTGCATGATTTTTGTTGCAACATTATATGCAAAGACATAGTCCACCACTATTTTTGATCGATTCAAATTAGTTTCACCATCACTTGTATTTATAAATAATTCCTCATTTTCTTGAGGTCCAGACTCATTGATTCCTTCAGGAGTATCAAAATTGTTCAAATCTTGAACTTCCATATGAGATTCTTTCGTAATGTCATCTTGACCATTTATTTTTCTTTTTCTAGTATTTTGATCCTTAGAACTCAATGGTCTACCACACTTCAGGTGTGCTTTAGACTCATTAGCCATGACACTAGTAGATGGTCTTACAGGGACCTCAATTTGTATTGGGACATTCACTGTAGGAATGTATGATTTTGTAATCCTTTTTAAATCTATAAATGCGTCTGACATTTGACTTGTAATTTTCTGTAAATGAATAATCTTTTGTACTTCTTGCTCACAAATAGAAGTACGTGGATCAAGATAAGACAGTGATGGATTTTTTCACAAAATTTCTCTTTTGATTTTATTATTTTCTCTCCCTAATTTTGAAAAAAAAATCTCATCAAAACGGCAATCTGTAAATCGAGAAGTAAACATAACTGTAGTTAATAGTTCAAGGTAGTTAATAATAAAGGGTGATTCAAACCCAACATATATTCCTAACCTTCTTTGGGGACCCATCTTATTGCGTTGTGGTGGTGCCATAGGCACATGCACAACACATCTAAAAATTCTCAAATAAGATATATTAGGCTCTTGACCCAAAATCAATTATAACGAAGAAAATTTATGATAATTTATCAGTCTTAGACGCACAAGTGTTGCAGCATGCAACCCCAAACAGAGGTGGGCAACTTAGTTTTCAATAATAAATGTTTAATTAATGACTCAGCAAGTCCATTTTGAGTGTGAATATGAGCTATAGGATGTTCAACTTTTATCCCAATTGATACGCAATAATCATTAAATGCTTGGGATGAAAACTGTGTAGCATTGTCAAGACGAATAGACTTGATTTGATTATCAGGAAACTGTGCCTGTAATTGTATTATTTGTGCTAATAAATTTGCACATGCCAAGTTGCGAGATGACAATAGGCATACATGAGACCATCTAGAAAAAACGTATATTAAGACCATAAATTACCGAAACGACCCACTAGGTGGGTGAATAGGTCCACAAAAATCCCCTTGTATACGCTCTAAGAACGCAGGAGACTTAATCTCAACCTTAGTTGGTGATGACCTCACAATTAGCTTGCCTTGATAACAGGCAGTACATGAAAATTCATTATTTGAAAGAACCTTTATGTTCTTTAATGTATGCCCATTTGAATTTTCTATAATTTGTCTCATCGTTATAGATCCAGGGTGTCCCAATCGATCGTGCCAAAGTTCAAAAATATTGAAATTAGTAGACTTTTGATTTACTATAGAATGTGCCTCAATCGCACTAATCTTTCTCCAATACAAGCCACAAGATAAAGCAGAAAACTTTTTTATAAAACATGTCTGCCTAGAGATATTCTTGGTAATACCAAGATATTCATGATTCAACTCATTCACTGTCATGATATGATAACCATTTTCACGGATATCTAAAACTCAATAAGTTTTTTCGAGACTTACGAGAAAACATAGCATTATTTATAATGAGTTTAGCTCCCTTAGGCAAAATTATAATGACTTTTTCGAAGCCTTCAATCAAATTAGTACTACCAGAAATCATAGTAACATTTATTTTGTCCATATTTGAATAAGAAAAATATTTCTCATTTTTAAATATTTTGTGTTGTACCAGAATCAATAAAGCAAATATCTTCATAATTGCATAACTTGCTGTGAAAATTGTTCATATCTTCAAATAAAATAACATACACAAAATAAATATATATTAAATATTAATGATGGACAAACTACAAAGTCAACACTAAGTAGTATAATAAATTTGAGCAATCAAATGAGTGATGTTCACTTTCATGGTATTAATAGAAAGTCACAAGTACTAAGATTCTTTTTTCACGTGCTTGTTGAGAAAACAATATGAATGATAGTAGTTAGTCCATGTTAAAGAAAACTTATAAGTAATTTGATTTGATGTTTCTCTATAAACATAACCCGGTGAACTATATTTTATGATATCCAAAATATGTAAGAATTAAGACAATAATTTAATGAGCAATTTTTTTTGTAAGCATACAATAGATTGCAATATAAAATGTGTAAGATCAACTTAAAAATAAATTACTACGAAACGTACGATAATATGACTAATATAAAAGTAGTAATAGAACAACTACTTTAACATTTATTTATTACACTACTATTACTAACAAATATTAAAAGTTGTTCAATCTTCCATAGCCACAGAACCATCACCAATCAGGTGATCTATCTTTCCCTCAGGATGCTCGAAGATATTTGCTACATCTAAGTGAGCAACGTCAACATGATTTTCAGAGACAAAATTAGCTTCAGGATTTTTCTCTTTTTTCTTTAGTGATGCTTGATAAAACTCAACTAAGTGTTTGAGAGTATGACAGTCACGTGCATAGTGTCCTTTTGCACCATATAAAAAATAAACACATGTTTTACTTGCTTCACGTTTCTCATTCTTTCCTTGTTCCTTTTAACGAAACCATTTATTTGATACGTGACTAATACTGGAAATATTATTTCTTTCTTGATCATAGTCACGTCCACGACCATGTCCATGTCCATGTCCACGATCAATTCATGACCCTTTACACGCCTAGCATGGTGGGCGTACACCTCATTTACTTCAGAAAATGGTGTAGATCCAATAAGTCGAAACTCGTGATTTTTCATTAATAAATCATTATTTTGTTCAGCCACAAGAAGATGTGAACTTAGTTCATAATACTTCTTGAAACCTTTCTCTCGATATTGCTGCTGCAAGAGCATATTTGAGGCATGAAAGGTGGAGAGTGTTTTTTCCATCATATCAACATCATTACTAGTCTCTCCACATAATTTCAATTGAGAAAAAATTCTAAACATGACAGAAGTATATTCATGAAAAGACTTATAGTCTTGAAATCTCAGATGCATCTAATCATATTGTATTTTTGGATATATGACCATTTTTAGGTGGTCATACCTTTCTTTTAGGTTAATCCATAAAATAAGTGAATCCTTCATCATAAGATATTCATTTTTTAAAATATCGTCAATATGATGACACAAAAATATTATGGCCTTAGCACGATCTTGGTTTGATGCTTTATTTTTTTTAATGGTGTCTCCAAGACCCATAGTATCTAAATGGATTTTAGCATCCAATATCCATGAATGGTAGTTCTTGCCCAAACTTTGAAGGGCAACGAACTCAAGTTTTGTAAGATTAAACATATTAAAAGAAAGAGAAAAATAATACCTTAGCCTTCAAATTTTGAAATAGTGAAGTCTCGTGTTGATAACGTGTTATAAAATAAAATAAACGGAGTAAAAAAATTAAGGAACAGATAATGGAGACTTTTATTATCTATTGATCTCTGTACAAAAAGAAAATAAATGCATGCCTTATATAGGCAATTCTGCCAACATTCTAACCAATGGAAATTGTTGGTTTTGTGCCTTGAAAGTCTTCATTTGAAAATGAAGACCATGTTGACAAAGGGAAGACATCCACACTACCATTATTTCTTAACACAATTGACTTTTACTATCTAAAGTTGCCCTTCTTTTACTTAGTTTTTTAGTCCAAAAACAAGTGATTTTCCTATATTACTCACCTAAAGTTTCAATTACATGAAACATTCAGAAATTAATTAAATTCTTTATTTAATTTAGAAAAAATTATAATATTTAACCATTCGAAATTAATAATAATTTTATCTTATATATATATATATATATAAATTCTATGATTCTGTTTAAATAATATGTCGATCATGCTTTATCATAAAAATATGGTCCTTTTATTTTTACTTTTCTTCCTATACTTATTTCATTCAAGTTTTCTTTCGTTCATTATTTTGAATTTTTTATCCCTTATTAAAAGACTTTGTAATAGATAAAATCGTTATTTACTATTTTTAAAAACATAATCAGTATTTTATATTTATTAAAATTTTGTTTAAGAATTTACTATATTAAAACATGAAATCAAAAACTACCTACGTTTGATGTTTTTCAATTGTCGGACAAGACTTTAACTTCGGTAAGTTTTAGAATTCTCTTAGGTTTAGGATTCTTATGGTACAGTCTTAGTTGCTTTATTTAGATTTATTAAAGAGATAACTACATAACTTAGCAAACATAGATTCCTAATTATTCTATTTAGCCTAATTTTCAATTAATTATAATTCATAACCCTCTCTTGCCTATTAATTATCCTTAATTACAATTCATAATCTCTCTCGTTTATTTTCTATTTTTCTCTATTTTTTATTACTCTCCTTGTTTTCATTTTTTCTTTTCCTTTTTTTGTTTTCTCTTTCTTTTTTCTTTTTTCACTTTTTTATTTTTTGTTTTCTTTTTTATTTTTCTTTTCATTTTTTCTCCTTCTTTTTGTTTTTTTCTCTATTTTCTATTACTCTTTTTTTATTAATCTTTTCTCCTTTTTTTTTCCTCTCATTTTTTCTCCTTTTTTTTTCTTTTCATTTTTTTTTAATTTGTGCGAACTAGCAAATACAAATACAAATGTGAAGTATAAACTACAAATTTGAACTATAATATACACATACAAGTGCGAACTATAAAATACAAATACAAATGCGAACTATAACATACAGATACAAGTACGAAATACAAAATTACAAATACAAATGTGAATCATAACATACAAATATAAATGCGAAATATAACATACAAATACAAGTGCGAATTATAAAATATAAATACAAGTGCGAGTTATAAAATATAAATACAATTGCGAATTATAAAATATAAATATAAATACAAACGCGAACTATCATCATCATCAACAACAACAACAAACCCAGTATCTTCCCACAAAGTGAGGTCTGGGAGGGTAAAATGTACGCAGTCCATACCGCTACCTCCTAAGAAGTAAAGAGGTTGTTTCTGATAGACCCCCGGCTCAGAATAGAGAATAGTACACAAGGTCGTAGTGAAACATGAAGCAAGATGGATGACATAACAGAAATAAGGAATAAGAAATAATAAAATAGATATTAGAGAAATACGACATAATAGAAATATGAGCAATTCAAAATAGGAAATAAGAGATGTCCTCAGTAAGCTATAGCTGTTCCATGTCATGTTTAATCACCTCCCTTCAGTATTTCTTCGGCCTATCTGTACTCCTCCTAAAGCCATCCAAAGCTATCTTCTCACACCTATGAACTGAGGCATCCGTTCCCCTCCTCATCATATGCCCAAACCATCTCAGCCTTCCTTCTCGTATTTTGTCCTCCACCTAAGTCACTCTCATCTTCTCCCTGATAATTTCATTCCTAACTCTATCCCCTCTAGTAAGTCCATACATCCAATGCAATATTCTCATTTTTACCATCTTCAATCGTTGAATATGAAAGTTCTTAACTGACCAACACTTCGCTCCATACAGCATGGTCGGCCAGACTGCCGCTCTGTAGAATTTGCCTTTAATCTTAAGGGGCACCTTCTTATCACAAAACACTCCCGAGGTGAGCCTCCACTTCATCTAACCTGCTCCAATACGTTTAGAGACATCCTCATCAATCTCATCATTCCCCTGAATCATAAACCTAAGATACTTAAAACTATCCCTCTTACAAACATCCTCGGAATGCAACCTCACCACCACATTGTCCATCTGACACAAGTCACTAAACTTGCATTTCATATACTCCGTCTTGGACTTACTCAACCTGAACCCCTTAGATTCAAGGATTTGCCTCCAAACCTCCAGTCTTTTATTCACACCCTCTCACATCTCATCAATCGGCACTACATCATTCACGAATAACATGCACCAAGGCACCTCACCTTGAATACTCCACTTCGACACGTCCATCACCAATGTAAACAGAAATGGGCTAAGAATCGATCCCTAATGCAACCCTATCTCGATCGAAAAATGCCCCAAGTCTCCTCCCGCCGTCCTCACCCGAGTCTTTCCTTCATCGTACATGTCCTTAATAAATTTGATGTACGCCATCGAAATTTCTCTCACCTCCAAGCATCTCTAAAGAACCTCCTTAGGGACTTTGTCATACTCCTTCTCTAGGTTGATGAACACCATGTGAAAATCCCTCTTCCTTTTCCTATACTGCTCTACCAATCTCCTCACCAGGTTGATTACCTCTGTCGTCGAGCGACCAGGCATAAAACCAAAATGATTCTCCAAAATGAACTCGACCCTCCTCAATCTCTGCTCAACCAGCCTCTCTCAAATCTTCATAGTGTGACTCAACAGCTTAATACCCATATAGTTATTGCAACTCTGAATGTCACCCTTATTTTTATATAACGAAATCATTGCACTCCATCTCCAAGCCTCAGGCATTCTCGTAGTATTGAAAATGTCGTTAAACAAATCAGTCAACCACCTTAAACCTACTTCACTAGTATACTTCCAAAAGTCTATCGGAATCTCGTCAGGCCCCATCGCCCTACCTCTCTGCATCCTAAGAATAGCCTCTCTGACCTCCTCAACCTTAAAACATCTACAGTAACTGAAATCACGACTCTCATCCGAGCGCTCTAGCTCCCCTAACTCAATGCCTCTGTGTAACACCCCAAAATCAGGTCCCGAGACGTCACACGGTGCTTAGGGTCACAAGTGACCCCAAGCTAACCCTTCTACTGGCATAACTCATAAGCAACTGAACAAAAAATATAAATCTATACAAATCTGCGAAAAATTACTCTTTTCTGAATCTGATCGATACAAAACTGAATTTACAAGATTACAATTCTGCCTTCACAACCAAAACTGAAACGAACTACATCAACTTCTACTGACTGTCTATGAAGCCTTTACTAGTATTAACTGTAGGTAGCCAGGTTATGACTCCCGACTATCCCAACTCAATACGACCGAATAAAGAAAATACAATACTATTAGTTCTGCATAACTGACCCAAGCCCTTGAATAAAAAAGGCTCATCACCTGCTGACTGGATACCACGAACTGACTGGATCTGAAGGTACATACTATACCTTGTTCCTACATTCTAAGAAAATGTAGCCCACATACGAATATGTGGGTCAGTACCACGGAAATGTACTGAGCATATGGGGGTGCAATGCATATATAAAATAATATCTTAATATCATCACAATTTATAAAATTATGCATGCTGATATAAATAACTCACTTAGCTCGAATTAAATCATCAAAATCATGGATGAATAATACATGTAAAATAAATCACGTGAGTCATTACAATAAGTTACAAATTCACTTTCTGCTCGGTTTCAACTTGTAAAGTAATCAGGTCTTAAAACAACTCTCTTTAGAACATAACATTTCAATCTTTTGGAAACAAGGAACTTTCTCACAAATCATAGTTTTCAAACCATACACACTTATCTTAGATAGAGCAGAGACACACACACCATAGGAGTTTCTTATAACCGACATAAACCATGTGAACTTATCATGGAGTCCAACGTTTTGTCCTCCTAAGGAAGAAACCCCACGTTGGGAAGAAGCGTCATACTCTTGCCAGGGAGTAAAACCTCAACTCAGTAATCACAAACTCGGCCTTAGGCCCACAAATCTCAATCCTACGATGGCACGTAGTTCTGGGAAAGTAGGGTACGCTCAACCACACCTCCCACTCGGTGCTAAATACTACTCCCGTACTTAAGCTCAGTCTCATTTAGGAAATCCATCTCAAAATAATCTCAAGGGCCTATAATGAAGGCCAAATCATATTTCTCATAATTGAATCATAATAAATTGTGGATTCCTATTTTCAACTCAAAAATCATGATATAAATTTCAATTCAAATCTCGGTAAATAATTTGATAAAGGAAAACTCCAAATCGTAATATCATAAAA